>NW_006913395.1:0-9023 GCF_000281105.1 Coniosporium apollinis CBS 100218 | reverse complement strand
AATATAGGTTAGATATCTAAACCCTTAGAAAGGTCTAGACGGTAGGCTCTTAGGTTAATAGTATCTACTATTATAAAAGGACTAAGCTTCTTATAATCTAGTTTCTTTTTTAGTTATATTATCTAAATATTTCGAGTATTAAGGTAAACTTAATTACCTACTAAAAAGAAAGCTAGTTTTCGGCCCTAATTATAGTATTTAGCTTAACTTTCCTAAGCTTTCTTAATTCTTTCTACTAGTATTTAGTAGTTATTCTACATCTATACTACTAGGACCTTAGCTTTAGGTACTTCTAACCTAGTTTAGGCCTTTTCTAGCTAACTTCCCTGCTAGGGGTGTCTTCCGGTAATTATAATAAAGGGTGTAACCCCTATAAATGCGTATATACTATTATTATAGGCGAACTCCACCTCTAGAAGCAGGTTGGTTTAGTTATCTTACTTATAGTTATAGTATACCTATAGGTACTATTCTAGAGTTTAGTTTTAGCGCTCTATTTATCTATTAGTCTAGGGGTGAAAGGCTATAGAAAGCCTCCTAGATACCCCTAGGTGGTAATAGAACGTGCTCTAGAATCCTAAGTTTAAGATTAGCTCTCTATCGGACATAATAGACCTAGATACGCTATAATAGCGTAGAACCTCCTAGCGGAAGATATCTACTAGCTAGTAGGCGGACATTTCTTCCTATACTAGTACATAGTAGGCTTGCTTTATAAAGCGATCCACTATTATAAGGATACTATCGTAGAATTTGCTATTTAGCTCACTCTATAGTAGCTTAATAATAAAATCTGGAGTTAGGTCCTCCTATAGCCCTAGTAGGACGGGAAGGGATAGAAGCATCCTAAATTATACGTGATAGAACGATTTACTCCTTATATAGGCCTTATAGGATTTAATATAGTCCTTTATATAGTCCTAAAGTTAAAGCTAATAGAACTCTCTCTACACGAGTTTTATTATTTAGGCTATACTAAAATAGCCTGCTATTAGGTTATTATAGTAAAGCCTTATTATTTTAAGGCGGATCTTACCTATAGGTATATACGCCTTATCTTTAAAGTGTAATATACCTTCTCGCTTAGACCACCTCTCTATCTATAGAGAGCGCTCTTTTAGGCTTTTCTAGAATATTTCCCGCATAATTCTTGCGTGCTTATCCTCTAGCAGGCTATCTAGGATTATCTACCTTAGTGGAGAACTTTCCACCCCTAGCTACATTATTCCCGCTAGTAATCTCTTAGAGGCGTAGAGCCGAGTACTAATTATACTTATTACCGCTCTATATATTCTTATTCTAGACCCTCTAGCCCCTTCTAGTTATAGGATAAGATCTAGCTACCTCTATAGCTAGTGGAGTATGTAACTCTCTACTAGATTATTATCTAGTGGCCTATTCTAGGCCTCCCGCTTATAGTCGGGCCTTCTAAAGGCCGTATTAGCCGGGTTTATCTTTCTCTAGCAATACTTAATACGGAAATTAAAAGTAGTAAGCTATTCTACCTATCTTACTTACCTCTAGGATAGTTTCTTTATAGTTATAGAGGTCTAGAGGTTAGCGTAGTTAGATAGCACTTCCACGGTCTACTATAGCCCCTCTAGATAGTGGCGCTAGTGTTTAAACACAGCTACTATCGCAAGCAACTCACTATTATAGGTGTCGTAGTTACACTCTACTAGTGACATTTTATATAAATAGTACGCAATTAGATACTATTACTGCTTCTCGGACAAACCTAGGTGTTTCTAACTTAGAATACCTAAGATTACATATCCGGAAGCGTCTATCTTAACTAATATTAGTAAGGATAGTTAGAAGTAGACTAGTATAGGAGCCCTTAAAAATTATACCTTTAGATCTTTAAACGCCTATACTACGCTCTTGTTTAGCTTTAAGGGCACTAACTCCTCCTTTCTTTATAGATAACCTCCTTTAGCCGCTTCTAGGCCTCTTTTAGTTAGCTTATATAGGAGCGCAGCAATCTTAGAGAACCCCTCTATAAATTAGTGATAATAGTTTATAAAGCCGATAAAGATATGTATATCTCTTACTAAGTATAGCTCTAGCCACTCTTAGATGGTCTTTACTTAGTCCGATTCCATCTCTACACTCGTTAAGGTAATAAGGAATCTAAGAAATTCTACTCGATCCTTATAGAAATCGCATTTTATAATATTCGCGTATAATTTATACCTCTATAGCCTTTCTAGAACTAATTTAACGTGTTCTTAATATTCCTCTTCTAAGTTAGAGAAGATAAGAATATCATCTAAATAAATAATATAGTATATATCTAATAGGTCCGCTAGCGCGGTATTAATATAACTTTAAAACACCACTAGTGTATTAGTAAGTCTAAATAGGACTACACAGTACTTATAATAGCTATATTTAGTCTAAAATGCCGTTTTCCACTCATCTCTAGACCGAATCCGGATACGGTAGTAGGTATCCCTTAGGTCGAGCTTTAAAAATATCCTTGCCCGGCCTAGATAATCTAAGAACTCTTAGATTAGAGGTAAGGAATAACGGTTCTTAATTATCACCGCATTTAAACCCCTATAATCCACATAAAGGCGCAATCCGCTATCCTTTTTACGTGTAAATAGAATTAGTAACCTAGCGGGCGAGGTAGATAGTTATATCCACCCCCTTACTAAGTACTTTTTAATATAATCCCTTAATACTAGGATCTCCGCCTTAGATAGAGCGTATAGGGGCCTAAAAGGGAGTTATTTACCCTTTTCTAGGTTAATCTTAAGCTCGTGCGGCTTATGCTCTAGTAGTATTACTATATCTTCTGTAGAGAAGATATCACCGTAGTCTACATATATAGATAGAAGCTAAATACCCTAATCTAGGCCTTCTGAGTCCACTCTAGATATATATAGAGTATATACATTAGAAACGTTGTCTTTTAGATATACGTAGAATTAATGCGGCCCGTTAATCCTAATACTTAGCTGGTTCTACTACCTCGAGTTTCTTCTAAAGCTAAGAGTCTTTCTTTAGTAGTCTACGTATAGATTCTAGACTTCTAGCTAGGGCATACTAAGAATAATATTAAATCCAATAATATCGCCTATAATAAACATATGCGTTTCGCTTTATCCCGACCCTTTCTAGTCCTTAATAGTATAGGGTGCCTCGCATGTTCCTAGGATTTATAAGGGTTGCCTATTAAGGGTCTTAAAGTCCTAGACTTACATATAGTCGACCTAAATGCCGCACTCCTTTACTAGTATATAGATTATAAAATCGCCTTCTACCCCTCTATTAATAAGGGCTCTAGCGGTCTAGCTTCTCTATCTACCGTGTATCTAAATTAGTATAGTTATAAGATAGCTACCCGGCTCTTTCTAGACTATTAAGGGCTCCGCTCTCCTTTACTACTCCGGAGTATATAAGACTTAGCTAGCTAGACGTAGAGCTAGCTATCTAGGGCCTAGGCTTTTAACTCTTAGGGCTTTTACCTATAGTCCTTCTTCTAGTGCCTAACCTTATTATAATTCCAATAGGCTTCCTTTAAGAAGTTCTTTTTCTAGCCCTCTCTCTTTTACTAGCCTGGTTTTAACCTTTAAGTATTCTTAGACCCTTCTATTTCTTGCTTCTATTTACCCTACTACCTTAAGTTACTAGAGGTAGACGCGCCTAGCGCAGCCCCTACTATCTTACTCTAGTAGGTTTTAGACTAATCTGCGCTAGTATAGGTCTTAATCTATTAATACTATTAATTTATATCCGCCTCTAAGTCTATAAGGGAGGTATACTAGCGCCTAAGTAGGGTTAACCTCTTCTATAGCTCCGGGTTTAGGGCTAAGAAGAAGTTATTAATATACCTTCTATTATAGTCTATAGCGAGGTTTTTCTCGCTATAATCGGCCTATTAGAGCTTTAAATAATTTAAGAGGGTTATTAGGTTCTAATAGGCCTATTTTATATACTTAATCTATAAGATTACCCTCTACTCTCTTTTATAGGCATTACCTATCGAATCTAGTATATAGGTCTTTAACGCTATCTAGGTTATTCTAAAAAGGCCTAAGGTGGCCTTATAACGCTTCTAGGTCTCGTATTAAGCGGGACCTAGATATTACTCTATAAACACTATCTTAGCCTCCTCTATTAGGAAGCTTATAGGGTATAAGATATAGCGTTCGCACGCTCGAACCTAGAGATTCTATTACTACCTACTTTTACCCTTAAACTTTAGTAGGTGCTCTAGGCGCGGTAGCTACGTGGTATATATCCCCTATAGTAGTGCCGTCTATAGCGGCGTGCCTAAGTTTAGAATAGTATAGGCTAGAATAGGTATATATAGCTCTAATAGAGCTATAGACTCTCCTAGTACTATATCTAAAGGGATTCTCCCTATAAGCACCTCCTATATACGCTTAAGCTCTACCCTCTTCTTCTACACCTTAATTTCTACTTAAGCTCTCCGGATCTAATAATCTAATTCCTCTACTTCCTAGCCTAATTTGGGTTCGGAATATCTAGAAGGTGGAGTTAAGATAATTATATTAGATACCCTAGCTCTTTACTCCCCTAGTAACGTTCTACTTACGTCTATAGAAGTTTCCTAGGAGTCTATTATCGACTGGTGGTCTTAAGGGGCTTCTAGTATAGCTATCTTGCTAGTAGCCTTATAGTATCTTAGGGTAGGAGTTTGTATGTTAAAAAGAGGGGATTAGGTAGGCTAAGGATACTAGTAGGTACAGCTTGCTATTCTAAAATAGCACGAACCGCTGCCCTCTAAGGTAAGCTAAGGCGGGGTACTTTATTCTATACCTGCTAAGCCTATTTAGGGCCATTCTAATGTAACTAGCTATAGGCTAACCCCGCACAGCATGTTAGGTGTGCCTATCTACTGCGTCCGGTTACGCCCTATTACGACCGCGTCGAGCGCGGGCCAACCTAGAGGGGTTTGTGACACCACTTAATATAAGATCTAGAAGCGTTATAAGGCTACTTTAGGCCTTTCTAGAATAACCTAGATAGTATTAAAGACCTATATACTAGATTTAATAGGTAATACCTATAAAAGAGAGTAGAGGGTAATCTTATAGATTAAGCACATAAAATAGGCCTATTAAGACCTAATAACCCTCTTAAATTACCTAAAGCTCTAATAGACCGATTATAGCGAGAAAAACCTTACTCTAGACTATAATAGGAAGTATATTAATAACTTCTTTTTAGCTCTAAATCTAAAGCTATAGGAGAGGTTAACCCTACTTAGGCGCTAGTATACCTCCCTTATAGACTTAGAGGCGGATATAAATTAATAGTATTAATAGATTAAGACCCACGCTAGTATAGGTTAGTCTAAAACTAACTAAAATAAGATAGTAGAGGCCGCGCTAGGCGCGCCTACCTCTAGTAACTTAAAGTAGTAGAGTAAATAAAAGTAAGAAATAGAAGGGTCTAAGAATACTTAAAGGTTAAAACCAGGCTAGTAAAAGAGAGAGGGCTAGAAAAAGAACTTCTTAAAGAAAGCCTATTAGAATTATAATAAGATTAGGTACTAGAAGAAAGACTATAGGTAAAAGTCCTAAGAGTTAAAAGCCTAGGCTCTAGATAGCTAGCTCTATATCTAGCTAGCTAAGTCTTATATACTCTAGAGTAGTAAAGGAGGGCGAAGCCTTTAATAGCCTAGACGGAACTAGATAGCCGCTTTATATTAGTGCTAATTTAGATATATAGTAGGTAAGAAGACTAGACCGCTAGAGCCCTTATTAATAGAGGGGCGGAAGGCGATTTTATAATCTATATACTAGTAAAGTAGTGTGGTATTAGAGTAGACTATATATAGATCTAGGACTTTAAGACCCTTAATAGGTAGCCCTTACGAATTCTAGGGACATACGAGGCACTCTATATTATTAAGAACTAGAAAGAATTAGAATAGAGCGGGACGCATATATTTATTATAGGCGATATTATTAAATTTAACATTATTCTTAGTTTATTCTAGCTAGAGGTCTAGAATCTATACGTAGACTATTAAAAAAAGACACTTAGCTTTAAAAGGAGCTTAAAATAGTAGAACTAGCCTAATATTAAGATTAATAGGCTACACTAGTTCTATATATACTGATAAGATAATATCTCTAATATATATACTCTATACATATCTAGAGTAGACTAGAAAGGCCTAGATTAGGGTATTTAATTCCTACCTAAATATATAGACTATAATAATATCTTCTTAGTAAAAGATATAGTAATACTACTAGAGTATAGGCTATATAAGCTAAGGACCAACCTAGAAGAGAGTAAATAGCTCCCCTTTAGGCTCCTATATACTCTTTCTAAGGTGGAGATTCTAGTACTAAAGGAGTATATTAAAAAGCACCTAGTAAGGGGGTGGATATAACTATTCACCTCGCCTACTAGAGTACTAATTCTATCTATATATAAAAAGAACGGCGGGATACGCCTTTATATAGACTATTAGGGTTTAAATGCGGTAATAATTAAGAGCTATTACCTCTTACCTCTAATCTAAGAATCTTTAGATTATCTAGGCTGGGTAAAGATATTTTTAAAGCTCGACCTAAGGGATAACTACTACTATATCCGGATTTAGTCTAAAGATAAGTAGAAAATAGTATTTTGGACTAAATACAGCTATTATAAGTACTAGATAGTTCTATTTAGACTTACTAATACACTAGTAGTATTTTAAAGTTATATTAACACTACACTAGCGGATCTATTAGACGTATACTATATTATCTATTTAAATATATTCTTATCTTCTCTAACTTAGAAAAAGACTATTAAGAATATATTAAAATAGTTCTAGAAAGGCTTAGAAGGTATAAATTATACGCGAATATTATAAAATACAATTTCTATAAGGATCGAGTAGGATTTCTTAGGTTCCTTATTACCTTAACTAGTGTAGAGATGGAACCGGACTAAGTAAAGACTATCTAAGAGTAGCTAGAGCTATACTTAGTAAGAGATATATATATTTTTATCGGCTTTATAAACTATTATTACTAATTTATAGAGGGATTCTCTAAGATTACTATACCCCTATATAAGCTAACTAAAAGAGGTCTAGAAGCGGCTAAAGAAGGTTATCTATAAAGAAAGAAGAAGTTAGTACCCTTAAAACTAGATAAGCGCATATTATAGGCGTTTAAAGATTTAAAGGTATAATTTTTAAAGACTTCTATACTAGTCTATTTTTAACTATTACTACTTATACTAGTTAAGACGGATGCTTCTAGATATATAATTTTAAGTATTCTTAGTTAGAAATATCTAGATTTATCTAGAAAGCTCTAGTAGTATCTAACTATATATTACTCGCGTAAGATATTACTAGTAGAACGTGACTATAATACTTATAATAGTAAGTTACTCGCGATAGTAGCTGTGTTTAAATATTAGCGCTACTATCTAGAGAGGCTATAATAGACTATAAAGGTGCTATCTAATTACACTAACCTCTAGACCTTTATAATTATAAAGAAACTATTCTAAAGGTAAATAAAATAGGTAGAATAGCTTACTACTTTTAGTTTCTATATTAAGTACTACTAAGGAAAGATAAATCTAGCTAATATAGCCTCTAGAAGGCCTAACTATAAGCGAGAGGCCTAGAATAGGCTACTAAATAATAATCTAGTAGAGAGTTATATACTCTACTAGCTATAAAGATAGCTAGACCTTACTCTATAGCTAAAAGAGGCTAGAGGGTCTAGAATAAGAATATATAGGGCGGTAATAAGTATAATTAGTACTTAGCTCCACGCCTCTAAGAAATTACTAGCGGGAATAATGTAGCTAGGGGTGGAAAGTTCTCCACTAAGGTAGATAATCCTAGATAGCCTACTAGGGGATAAGTATATAAGAATTATATAGGAAATATCCTAGAAAAGCCTAAAAGAGCGCCCTTTATAGATAGAGAGGTAGTCTAAGTAAGAAGGTATATTATACTTTAAAGATAAGGCGTATATACCTATAGGTAAGATCCGCCTTAAAATAATAAGGCTTTACTATAATAATCTAATAGCGGGCTATTTTAGCATAGTTTAAATAATAGAACTTATATAAAGAAAGTTCTATTAGTCTTAACTTTAGGACTATATAAAGGACTATATTAAATCCTATAAGGCCTATATAAGGAGTAAATCATTCTATTATATATAATTTAGAATACTTCTATTCCTTTCTATTCTATTAGGGCTATAGGAGGACTTAACTCTAGATTTTATTATTAAGCTACTATAGAGTAAGCTAAATAGTAAATCCTATAATAGTATTCTTATAATAGTGGATTGCTTTATAAAGTAGGCCTACTATATACTAGTATAGGAAGAAATATCTACCTACTAGCTAGTAGATATCTTCCACTAGAAGGTTTTATACTATTAAAGCGTACCTAGATCTATTATATCCGATAAAGAGCTAATCTTAAACTTAGAATTCTAAAGTATATTCTACTACTATCTAGAGGTATCTAGGAGGCTTTCTATAGCCTTTCACCCCTAGACTAATAGATAAATAGAGCGCTAAAACTAAACTCTAGAATAGTACCTATAGGTATACTATAACTATAAGTAAGATAACTAAACCAACCTGCTTCTAGAGGTGGAGTTCGCCTATAATAATAGTATATACGCATTTATAGGGGTTACACCCTTTATTATAATTACCGGAAGACACCCCTAGCAGGGAAGTTAGCTAGAAAAGGCCTAAACTAGGTTAGAAGTACCTAAAGCTAAGGTCCTAGTAGTATAGATGTAGAATAACTACTAAATACTAGTAGAAAGAATTAAGAAAGCTTAGGAAAGTTAAGCTAAATACTATAATTAGGGCCGAAAACTAGCTTTCTTTTTAGTAGGTAATTAAGTTTACCTTAATACTCGAAATATTTAGATAATATAACTAAAAAAGAAACTAGATTATAAGAAGCTTAGTCCTTTTATAATAGTAGATACTATTAACCTAAGAGCCTACCGTCTAGACCTTTCTAAGGGTTTAGATATCTAACCTATATT
>NW_006913394.1:0-9676 GCF_000281105.1 Coniosporium apollinis CBS 100218 | reverse complement strand
CTAGAAACTATGCTTTTCTAAGAAGTTCTTCCTAGAAGTCAACTAGATTATAATATATATATACTCTATAATAGTATCTACTATACTCTTTTTAGCTATATCTAAGTAAAAGTAAAGATTCTTTCTCTTTTTAATTATCTTCTACTATTTCTTATAGGTAATAGCTAAGTTATAGATAGTATTAGGATAGTTATATTTTATATAGTAACTAAAGTATAAATCTATATTATAAATTAGAAATTTAGCACTAAAATACTATATAAAGCTAGTGTAGTAAACCTCTTAGAATAAAGAAACTTAATAAGATAATAGTAATAAACTATAGAGAAAGGGTTTTTAATAGATAGTTTAATGATTTTAGATTTTTGAGCTCTTTATATAATAAAAAGTAGATATATCTTTTAAGGTAAAAGCTATAGAAAGTAAGAATAATATTCTAAACTAGATTATAATAGATTTAAGTTAAAGTACCTAGTACTAAGTATTATATAATAACTAATTACCTCTAGTTTACTAAGATTATAATTAGTATAATAAAGGCTAATTAGCATTAATTACACTAAGTAAATAAAGTAAAGTATAGAAATACTAACTTCAGACTATAGTATATAGATAGTACTATTCTTATTCCTTATAATAGTATATTTAACTTAAAATAAGAATTTTATATTCTAGTAATACACCTAATTATTACTATGTAAATATTAGTCTAATTTTATTATATTATATACTATCCTCTATCTCCTTAATTAGAACCCTACCTTTACTAGTAATAATTATTATATAGCTAAGCAAGAGTATATAGTGTAACGAGGTGCTATTACGAGATAATAAAGGTTACTATAATAGTTAGGATCCTAATTAAGGAGATAGGGAATAGTGCTAAGATATAGTTAATAAGGTAAGAATTAATATCACGTAGTGAGATTAAATTAAGTTATAAAGAATACTAGATTCTTATTTAAGTTGAGCACACCGTTCTAATAAATAAGAATAGTGCTATCTATATACTACGATACCTTACGCTATAATTCTCTTAATTAGTGTAATCTATTTCTAATTACACTAATTATACTAATTAGGCCTATCTTAATATCTTAAGTAATTAGTCCCTTACGTGACGCTTAGCACTAATTACCTTTATTTCGCGTTATCTACCGCGGTTCGTAATACTATCTCCCTCCCTTAATAGCTTTCGTCCTAAAAGGTATATTCGCCCTTCTTCCTATAATATACTAAAAGCACCTAAGCTAATATCCTTAAAATCTATATCTAAGTAGTAGGGCTTCGCTAGTCTTAAACGATTCTCCACTAAACGCTATTATAAATTAGTTTCTTATCTTTACTTCTCTAGCTCTAATATATCTACTCTATATAGCTATTATTATTCCGAGTTGCTATTATATTACGTAGACGTCTACTCTAGCTATTACGCCTAATATATTTCTTTAGGCGCTAAGTGCGACCTAGTTGTTACCTATAAAGAATAGAAGTAGCTCTATACTTATAGTAAAGAAATTTATAAAAAGCTTTATAAAGCTAAAAGAGTAATTATAGAGGTGAAACTCTATTATACCTAGCTTGAAGATAAGCTAGCTAAGTGGGAGAACTATTCTTCCTAACTTATATTACGCGAGCTATTATTAATTATAGAAGTAGAGGCTCTAGAGTAGGGGTAGCCTAGCCCTCCTTCTAAGTTTTTAATAGAATTCCCGGATCCTACGCCTATCGCATTTTTAGATATACTTATTATATCTTCTACGACCTAGGACGCTCTAGATAGGTTTCCTCCCTCGTTCTTTAAGCCTACTTCCACTAAGGCCTTAAATTCTTATAGTACTTTCTTATAGCCTATTCGCATCTATTAAGGTTAGTACGTAGCTCCTATATATTATCCGAGTCTAGGTAGCCTTTTTATTTTATAAGGTATTATTATAGCCTATTATCGAAGTTAGTGCTATTATCTAGAAATTTTTATACTTTATATTATTCTTCTTACTTTATTAGGTAGTTATCCGGTACCTGTGCTAACACTAGTACTTCTATAGAAGCTAGTTCTAAAAGTGAAATATAGAATACTAGGTATATCTTTATCCCCTCTAGCAAGTCTAGCTTATAGCTTATATTCTTAATATTTCTAATAATTCTAAAAGATTATATTCTAATATAGTCTAATTTCTTACTTAGCTTTATTATCTCGATATTTTTCTAGAGGAGGTTAACTTTATTCCTCTCTTTAAGTATAGGTTCTCTAGATCTATATCTATTATAGTAAAATACTAACTACTATAATAGAAACTTAATATCTCTTCGCAGTTCCTAGCATATCTACTATATTTCTTCTATAGTTAATTTAGCTGCTTCTGCTAGCATCTAGACTTCTCTAGATTTATAGAATATCTATATATAGTATCTATAGTTAGTATAGAATAGAGTTTATCCGGTTATTTTATTTACACTTATATTATATACTAGCTATATAAGCGGTAATAGTAATACCTAGTTTATCTATCTATAATCTACGTAACCTCTTAAATACTATTTTAGTACTTAGTTTATACGCTTAGTTTATCCATCCGTCTATAGATAGTAAGCTATTAAAAGCTTATAGGATAGTCCTAGCTATACTGTGAGCGCGGTCTAGAAATTAGATATAAATAGCTTATCTCTATTTAAGATAACTTCCTTAGATAGACTTTATATTACTATTATATTCTAGAGAAAGGTGTATACTAGTTCTTCGGCGTTAGATAATTCTTTATATAGTATAAAGCGTACTTCTTTTATTAACCGGTTTATAATAGTAAGCACGGAATTATATTTCACCTTTACTAAGAGTTCTTCGGAAAGAGATAGTTTAATAATAAAATCTATAGCTATTAAAGCCTATAGCTATACTAGTATTACTACTAATTTTATTAACCTATATAGCTTATACTAGGTTAGTTTTATCTTATAGTATAGATTATAGGCTATAATATATTCCTTCACTTTCTTTCTAAGTCTTAGAAAGAAGTAGGTGCGGCTAATTACTTTAACTATTTTATAGATCCTGCGGTGTCCTTTAGTAGGTCTATTATAGTATTATCGAATAATCTCTATCTATTAGGCTAGTAGTGTATACACTAGACCCTTAAATAGCAGCAGACTGTTATCTATCTATTTAAATTCTTTAAGTTTTTCAGAAAGTACTCTCTAAGTATAAGTATTCTACTTATATACTTTCTAGATCTAGTTCTTAAGGTCGTCGTTTATAATTACTATAATAGCCGCTAGTATACCTCGATTATAAGTAATCTTCCTATCTAGATACTATTCTAGAATGGAGCTAACTATCTAAGGCTTCTCCCCTATATAATCTAGTCTTCTACTAAAAGCGTCTACTTTCGCGTTTTCGGAGCCCTCTTAATAGTAAATTTTAAAATTAAATATTAATAGTTCCTTAGACTATTATACTTATCTTCGGTTTAATATCTTTATAGTAGTAAAGTATACTAAGTTCTTATAGTCTATAAATACTTAAATTAGTTACTTTACTTCCTCTAGATAGACTCTCTATTATTTAAATACTTTAATAATAGCTAGTAGCTCTTTATTATAGATTTTATAGTTTAGTTTGGGTTTACTAAACTTTTGTAAGTGAAATGCTACTAGATGCTAATATCCCTTATTATCTTACTAATTTAGATATACTCCTATAGCTAGGTCTAATACATTCGTTTTAATAATAATTACCTTAGTAGAGTTAAATATTATTAGAACTAGTTTCGTGCTAAACCGTTTCTTTAGTGTATAGAAAGCCTTATTAGCTTCTTTACTCCACTAGAATCCTTAATTCTTTTTAGTAAGATCTATTAGTGGTACCGCGATCTAGGAATAGCCTTATATAAACTTCCTATAGAAGTTCGCTAATTCTAGAAATAATTATACATTCTTTACTAACTTTAGTATAGACTATTTAAGTACTATCTTTACCTTAGCTCCATCTATCTTAATACCTTAATTAGTAATAATATAGCCGAGAAACTCAATCTCCTATTAGTAGAATTAACTTTTCTCTAGTACTATTCGTAAGTTTACCTATTATAGTGCCTCTAAAACCTATCTAATATATCGTATATATTCTTCCTTAGTTTCTAAGTATACTAGTATATCATTGAGGTAGACGACTATAAATATATTTAAGTATTCCCTTAAAATATTATTAATATATATCTAGAATATAGCGGGAGTATTAGTAAGTCTAAATAGTATAACTAAATACTTATAGAGTCCGAAATAGGTTCTTATTACTATCTTCTATTCTTCGTCTTCCTTAATTCGAATCTAGTTATATACTCCTAGGATATTAAATTTCGTGAACTATTTAGCTTCTTAGAGTTAATTCTATAACTCTAAAATTAAAGGTAATAGATAACTATTCTTAATAGTTATATTATTTAGTTCCTAATAGTTAATATAGAGTTATAGCTTTCTATTCTTCTTTAGTATAAATAGAATAGGGTATCCTATAGGTGACTAGGATTCTTATATAAATTCTTTCTTTAGATTTTTATCTAGATACGCTTATAGCGTCTCTAGCTTCTCTAGTAATAGTAGGTAAATTACTAATTTCCTTAGTATCTTACCTTTTTTAATAGATATTATATAATCCTATACCTAATATACTAGTAGGGCTTTATCTAGAGCCTTATCCGTAAATAGTCTTATATAGTCCTTATATCTGTCTAGAATAGATAATAGGGTAGTAGTAGATACAAGCTATTATTACTTACTTTATAGAATCTATACTTACTTAGGATTTTTATAGATTTCCTCTCTTAGTTTTTTAGCCGAGATTGCGTATATCTCTAGACTATCTCCTAGTATATCTTCACTTATCTAGACTAATTTCCTCTAGGAAAAGTCTAGTATCTAATAAATCTAGTCGATTTTTAGATTCGTATTCTTAAGCTATAGTAATTCTAGTACTACATTATAGGTTCCTATTACTATAATATCGAACTATATATTCTAAATATAAGGTCTAATTTTCAACCTAACTATCTTAGTTTCTTAGTCTACTAATCTCTAATTATAGCCTAAAGGTTAGCTATCTACCGCTATTACTAGGTAGGTATTAAGCTTTTATTATAACTATAACTTTGCTTTCTAAGTAAACTATAGTAATATAAAGTTTACTATAGCGCCTAAGTTAATTAGTGCCTTAGCCTATAATTAGCTAATCTTAACCCACACTTATAGGTTACCGGCGTATTTTATTGCTGTAAGGGTGTACTTTTAGTATTATACTCCTAGTACCTAGATGCCCTTATACCTATTTAAAAGTCTTTTAGTAGATACTTCTATCGACCCTCTAGCCGGAAGGCCTCCTAGTTTTTTAAACTAGTACTCTCTAAGTTAAAGCTTTTAGAGCCCTCGTTCTCGATAGGAGTCTTAGTACTATTATACTAGAATCTACTTAAATTAACCTAGCGTTCCAGATTCACTTATAGATTCCTTGCTATAAATTCCTAGCGTAGTATAGTAACTTTCTATTAGAGTTCTTTAGGAATATAGCCTCTTTTAGGGGTAATATATTCTCTATTCTTAGTAAATCTCGCTTTTATAGGCGAGTATTCTTATACTATATGATAGTATTCGTGTTCTAGGCGGGGTATACTATCTAGTATCTACCCTAGCTAACATATATATTCTATAGCTACAACTAGTTATTCTAGAATAAGGTTATAGACCTCTTTATATAGTTTACTAAAACTAATAGCGGATCTCTACTATACTTTATATACAGTTATATAGATCTTAATCTTTTAGAGTTTCTCTTTAAACTCCGATTATACCGCTTATTCCTCTATAAGTTTATATATATTATAGTATACTTAGTGCTATACCTTAGGTGGGTATTCTCCTATAATAGGGTTTTATTTTAGTACCCTTTCTTCTAGTTTCTTATCTAGAACTAGGTTTAAGATATCGGAGCCAAATTCCTCCTCTAATAATTCTTCTTTAGATAATACCACTTCTTCCTCTAAGAGGGCGCTTAGAATCGTGGTAGGTGCAACTAGACTTCTATCTATAAACCCTAGTAACTAGACTCCACTTAAACCCTTTTCTTAATTAAGAGAGGTTATAGTTCCTTCTTACGTATAGGGATCCTCTAGCTAGGTTCTTTCTTAGTGACTTATAATACTTATCCCGATCTTAGTAGTTTTAGAAACTAACTTAATCTATCTTTATCGCTTAGGTGTCTCTAACACCTATTATTATAGTATATAGTCTAGAATATAGCCCTATAGTAAGTTATAGTGTAACGAGGTGCTATCACGAGATAATAGAGGTTACTGTGATGGTTGGGGTCCTAATCAAGGAGATAGAGAATAGTGCTAAGATATAGTTAATAAGGTAAGAATTAATGTCATATAGTGAGATTAGATTAAGTTACAAAGAATACTGGATTCTTATTTAAGTTAAGCACACCGTTCTAATAAACGAGAACGGTGTCTCCTATATACTACCTAGTGCTATCTGTGGCTAGCTATAGCTAGTAGTGCTCGCACTGCTATCCTCTACTAGCCTTACTATCTATCTTTAATCACGTGGTCCTTTCTACTAGCAGTAGCTAGTAGTCACGTAGTGGCTAGCCTGTGCTAGCTATTATTCGGCCTTATACCGGTCGCGCCAGTCCTATCCTATAAGGTCGTAACACTAGCCCCTCCCTCTAAGGCACTTTGTCCTTAAAGGCTCGGGCCGGATAATATAAGCTGCGGAGCGCCAGTATTAAGATGTTATCTCTTCGCTATACCCCTAGTTCGCAAAACTCCTTCTATAAATTATAAGACTACTTCCACGGAGCGAGTTAACACTCTTACCGCTATTCTTCGCATTACTAGTCCCACTATGCCTACCCCGTGCTCTTATTATCGAACCAACAAGGTGGCCTATAAGGTTAACCTTACCACAGGCCGTTGTGCCGAGTGTATTACGAAAGGTCGAAAATATAACCTAGTAGTGACCTAAGCTAAGTGTCTGTTGTTCCTTCCGTGATTCACCTACTTACTTACTTACTACTTATTAGGGGCGCAGCTGCTTAATGAGCGAGAACGCCTTCGTAAAGAGCGTGAAGAGGCCGAAAGTGCTTTATCGGCCGCTATTTCCTAGAAACTCCAGGCTAAAGCCGAATAAAGACGTTATAAGGAGAAAGAGTCTAAAATAGTCCGTTAGGAACTTGCCTCTCTTAATAAGGTTCGCGAGCTAGAGAGTAGGTAGCAATAACTCGAACAAGAGTCTAGTGCCTTTAACCTCTCCTTAATCCCTAGTGACCTTTCTTTATCGCCTACTACTTAGGCGGAGTTGGACCTCGGCTTTCTATCTACTAACTTTAGTTATACCTCTTAATTGCCTCTTCGCTTCTGTCGAGATTAGTACGTGGCTCCCATGTGTTCTTTAAGTTGGGGTAGCCTCTCTATTTTACGAGGTATCATTATATACTATCGTCGAAATTAGTGCTATCGTCTAGAATCTTTTACACTTCGTATTGTTCTTCCTATTCCATTAGGTAGTTGTCTAGTACCCTAGCTAACACTAGTACTCCTAGAGGGGCTAGTTCTAACAGCGAAATATAGAATACTAGGTATATTTTCATTCCCTCTAGTAGGTCTAGCCTATAGCTTGTATCCTTAATGTTTCTAATAATTTTAAAAGGTCCTATTCTAACGTGGTCCAATTTTTTGCTTAGCCTTATTATCTCGATGTTTTTTTGGAGGAGGTAAACTTTATCCCCCTCTTTAAGTATAGGTCCTCTAGATCTATGTTTATTATAGTGAAATGCTAATCTTTATAATAGAAACTCGATATTCTTTCGCAATTCCTAGTATATCTACTACATTTCTTCTATTATTAACCTAGCTGCTTCTACTAGGGTCTGGAATCCTTAGGGTTCGTAGAATATCTAGGCGTAATATCTATAATTCGTGTAGAACAGCGTTTGTCCTATTATCTTATTTACGCTTATATTATATGCTAGCTATATAAGTAGTAATAGTAATACCTAGTTTATTTATCTATAGTCCATATAACCTCTTAAGTACTATTCTAGCACTTAGTTCATTCGCTCGGTTTATCCGTCTATCTGCGGATAGTAAGCTATTAAAAGCTTATAGGCTAATCCTAACTATACTATAAGCGATGTCTAGAAGTTTAATATAAATAGCTTATCTCTATCTAAGATAATTTCTTTAGGTAGGCCCTATATTACTATCATATTTTAGAGGAAGGTGTATGCTAGTTCTTTAGCGTTAGACGATTCTTTATATAGTATAAAGTGTACTTCTTTCGTTAATCAATCTATAATAGTAAGCACGTAGTTATATTTCACCTTTATTAAAGGTTCTTTAGAAAGAGGTAGTTTAACAATAAAATCTATAGCTATTAAAGCCTATAGCTATATTAGTATTACTACTAATTTTATTAACTCGTATAGTTTATACCGGGTTGGCTTCATCTTATAGTATAGATCGCATACGGCGATGTATTCCTCCACCTTCTTCCTAAGTCTTAGGAAGAAGTAGGTGCGGCTAATTGCTTCGACTATTTTATAGATCCCGCGATGTCCTTCGGTTGGACTATTATAGTATTATCAAATAACCTCCGTCCGCTATCCTAGTAGTACGTACACTAGGCCTTTAAATAATAATAGACCTTTATCTATTTATTCAAATTCTTTAAGGTTTTTAGAAAGAGCTCTTTAAGCGTGTGCGTTCTATGTATATACTTTCCGTAGGCGGTCTTCGAGGTCGTTATTCGTAATCGCTATAGTAGCTACTAGTATTCCTTAATTATAAGTGATTTTCCTATCTAGATGCTATTCCAGAATCGAGCTGATTATCTAGGGCTTCTCTCCTATGTAATCTAGTCTTCTGCTAAAAGCGTCTGCTTTCGCATTTTCGGAGCCTTTTCAGTAGTAAATTTCGAAATTGAATGTTAATAATTCCTCGGACTATTGCACTTATCGGCAGTTTAACACCTTAGTGGTAGTAAAGTACACTAAATTCTTATAATCCGTGAACACTTAAATTAAATACTTTACTCCTTCTAGATATACTCTCTATTACTTAAAAGCTTTAATAATAGCTAGTAGCTCTTTATTATAGATTTTATAGTTTAGTTTTAGTCCACTAAACTTTTAGGAGTAAAATGCTACTAGATACCAACGTCCCTTATTGTCTTATTAATTCAGATATACTCCTATAGCTAGGTCTAAAGCATCCGTCTTAATAATAATAGCTCTTAATAGGTCGAACATTATTAGAACTAGTTCTATACTAAACTGTTCCTTTAGTGTGCAAAAGGCGCTATCGGCCTCCTTATTCCACTAGAACCCTTAATCCTTTTTTATAAGATCTATTAGTGGCGCTGCAATCTAGGAGTAGCCTTATATGAATTTCCTGTAGAAATTCGCTAGTCCTAGGAATAATTACACGTCTTTTACTAACTTTAGTGTAGGCTATTTAAGTACTACCTACACCTTAGTTTTATCTATCCGGATACCTTTATCTATAATAATATACCCTAAGAACTCAATCTCCTATTAATAGAATTAGCTCTTTTCTAGTACTATTTATAAGTTCGCTTACTAGAGCGCTTCTAAGACTTACCTAACATGTCGCATATGCTCTTC
>NW_006913393.1:0-10293 GCF_000281105.1 Coniosporium apollinis CBS 100218 | reverse complement strand
CGGTTACAAAATATTGAGCTATCTAGAAACAAATTTTATCAATCTCTATCTCCTAGTTATTGAGGATTAGGGGTTTGTCACGACATTGCAGCAAAAAAAAAAAGAAATAACTTAGAAGGCCTTCGAGGCGCGCTAATAACATCGCAAGCACCACGAACTCCGTGGGATTGCGAACCTTAGTCCTCGGAACCTCCCTGTAACAAGCCCACCGGTACGAAGACCGACCGCTGACTGCAAAAGGGCTCTGTGTTGGAAACGGCGACGTATCCGGAGCTGGTTGATGAGCTCCCTAGTACATTCTTGTCAGTGGCTGAGGGTTCGACAAGAGCCGGATAGCCATCGCGATCCACAAGCTGGACCTGAATAGCACCGGCTAACGTATCCGACGAGTCGCCCTTCCACTAGAAATCATGAGGGTCAGCATGTTCCCTTGTCAGGTATGAAGCGAATTTATAAAGCAGACTTCTAGGTGTTAAACAATATGTTGAAACTCCTCAAAAATCTCTAGCGAGTCCACGAGAGAGAAAAGGGCTTCGAGGTTTTCCACTCACAGCATGAGACACAATCATTGTCTGGCCAGCTCCCGCGCTGCCAATGTAGCTGCCTACAATGACGCTTTTTATATCTTGGTAGTCAAATGCTGGCAGGTTACGCCATCCACGCGTGCGGATCGTTTCAGCAACGAAGAGGAGGATCAACAAGCCATTGATGACCATGATGGCATAGATGTATTCTTTGTTGCCGATCTGGACTGCCCTTATAGCGGCGGAAACATCGGTAGCAGTGCGCGAGGTCTCTGGCTGGTCAGATCCGGCGATCATCAGTTGAGCGCTGGAATAGGCTCCGAGGATGTCGTCGATCATTGACTCCAAGGCACGAGCCATGCCATTCATGACCGCAGCCGTTCCGTTGAGCGGGGCGTTGGTTGCCACTGCGACATTGGCGATCTCTGACAGTAGGGCATCCCCTACGACCGATGTATACGAGTCCGTGTTGATCATCGACACTTGGGTTAGAGACATCATGGTCTCCTGAATTAGAACTCCTTGACCAGGACCAGTTATCGAAGAGGTTGGATCAATTTCATCGGCAGGCCCAACCGGGGTGACGGTTATCACGAGCTCATCGGTGTCGACATTGACAGAGAAGTTTCTTGGCATGAAGGTTACCTCGCACTGTATATGCTTGAGTGAAGTATATGGCCCCGATTTCTTCCCCACAGCGATGGCGACGATGCTCCTGTTGTTCGCCGTACGTCCCAACAATGCAACAATCTTAGAGTCCAAGGTCGCCTGAAGGCCGAGGGTGTAGTAGCGATCGGACATAACGTTGGCTGTGTTTGGAAGGTGGCCACTGGCCAAATACATATTTGGATAGGTGCTATGATGGAGTATAGGGCCTTGTTGGATCGTCCATGCCGAAGATGAGTTCCTGATACAGGAAACGTTGCTTTGATAACCTTTCTCGAAGTACGCATATCCCTTGATAGTCTCGGCCGCCTCCAGGGTGAGATCCATTATTCCTGCAGAAGCGCCGACACCGTATGATCTTCCGCTATAAGAAAGTCGAGAGACATCATTCTTCCTGTGTTCCTGGAGGCTTCCATTAGTAGAGGTAGTAGAAGCAGCGTTTTGGAGGATGATGCCCTGGATTGCAACACCTGGGGCGTAAGAGAAAGTCCCTTTGTCGTTTCGAGTTAGATTCGCATCTCTGAACGGATTCCAAGTTCGATTCCAGTAGAGCCCAGTGGGGTCCGAAGAATAGACTGGTATCGCAATCGACGATGAAACGATCTTGCCCGTGACCACGGGTGTTACGGCACCGGCCCACAGGGCAGGAGGAATGAGTGCCACAACACGAAGTGCGCAGAGAATTAGCCAGGAACCCAAAGGCAGACTCCAGTCCATGCGAAGAGAACAGACAGCAGCCCACATCTTGATAGTGTCCAATTTCGTCGGGCTCATCTGGAGCCGCGACCGGGAAGAAAAGTTGATCAAAGTCGTAAGGACGTAGAGGTGCAGAGTTCCAAGCGCGAATGCGACGATCTGAACGATGATCTGAGTTGTTGCTCGATTCGCGGACACGAAGTTATAGAGGCTTCCAGAGTAGGTGTTATTCTTCCGCGCGGCGACGACGAGATACAAGGCGATCACGGTTGTCACGGTAAGACATGGGACGGCCAGATATTTGGAAGAGTTGGATAGTTCACCCGCCATGCTGGCGAGTAATCGTAAGGGTGAAACTTCTTGCTGCGTTGCGACGTTAGAAGGAACTGTGTCAGTCGGATTCTGTGAGAGGGAATACCGAAGCGCAGCGGATATAAATGGGGGCGCAGCAGGTGCATGCCGTAGAAGATATGATATGACACTAAGGAGCCGCGGATGCGTCATCCCACATCGTCGAGGCTGAGGCGGAGTATATGCACGACAAGGCTGGCAAAAGGGAACCAACTACTCACAACTCGAAAACACCACCCGCTGAGACATAAACGCACAGGCTAAGGTTTTCGTAATCCGGGGGGAAACGAGCGTGAATACTTGTGGTAAGCTAAGGACGGTCTTTACATAGCTCGGTTGCGCGCTCTTCGAGTCGGTTGACACGTATAGTGTCAGCCTAGATATTGGCCCCCACTATGGAAAAGGCAATGAAGGAAAGCTTCCTGAGGGCACTACACCAAGCTGTCAGCTCGCTTTACCAACGACAGATTGTGGAATTCCTTCGTCCATGGATTTTCTATGGTAACTATGCCACTGCTCGGTTTGCTAAGCGCTGCATCATCCGTGTCATTTGGCATGGTACTTGCGGGTGTTCCGATACTAGTGGTTAGCCGCACCTTTCTTTCTGTTCTTCGATCTCGCAATCTCCCCTTGAAGGCGGAGACACAGGGAAGCAGAAAAACATCACTCTAACGGTGCGATCGCAGGCCATTGCATGGTTTCTTTACACGATAGCCTACAATCTCGCTATATGACCCCTCTCGCGTTTCCCAGGTCCAAAGCTCTGGGCAATCTCCCCCATCCCTTCCCAGCTCTCCATCCTTAGCGGCCGGAACCACTTGGACATCTCCGCGCTTCACACGCGCTACGGGCCAGTTGTCCGCATCGGCCCGACCGAGCTCGTGTTCTTCTCCGCACAGGTTTTTCGTGATATCTACGGCTTCCGCCCCGGCGGTCGGAGCTGTCTAAAGAGCCGGAGGCAGTATGTTTTGCCGCCCAATGGTGCGGACAACTTAGTGAGTGCGGTGGGCAATTCGACGCACTCGAAACAAAGGAGGCTATTGGCCCAAGCCTTTTCGGAGCGCGCGTTAAGGGAGCAAGAGGGGCTGATAAGGGCGTACGTCGATACGCTCGTGGCGAAGTTAAGGGAGGCGGCTAGGCAAGGCGGCCCGGAGCGGAAGGCGGCGGTGGACATAAAGAACTGGCTAAACTATACTACTTTTGATATCACCGGGGACCTGATGTTCGGCGAGCCATTCGTCTGCTTAAAAGAGAGCAAGCTGCATCCTTAGATTGGAATGATCTTCGGATCTATCCATTTAATAATGTACCGGCTCCTCATAGCTCAATATCCGTTAATGGACGCTGTCTTGAAGAGGTGTATCCCAAAGAACATAGTGCAGAAAGGTACTGATCCTTTCAATTTGTCTGTGCGGAAGGTAGACCGCAGGTTGGAAATGGGGACTGAGGCTTATCCAAGGCGGGATGACCCCAGCGCAAGAGTTCAGTTGGGTAACTGATCTCGCCTTCCACAGAGGTCCATGCCCAGGACGGAGCTCGCCACGAATGCGTCCGTTCAGTTCCAACCGGATCTTTGCGGGACCAGAGCATGTCGTCAATCAAGGAGTCCTCCCACAATCTCGCAACATACTTCCCGGCTCGGAATCTTTGATGCTGCCTTGCAAGACCAGATAGAGCAGGAAGCTTGTCGGTAGGATAAGTGAGATGGAGCCCGGAATAGACCTCAGTCGTTTCTCGCCACCATCGAGCCACATTCTCACTGTTCCTTGCGAGTGACCTTTCATGTTCGACTTCGCAGACACGCTGGAGACCATAAGGAGGCATGTTGTTAAGATATGAACACTCGCATTCTGCTCCCTCTCTGCACTCTCAAAGTAGCTCATCAGTACCGAAATGCAAAACCCGTGCCGCAAGAAGCCGTTCCTGAAACGCCCAAGCCCGGGTTGATAGCGGGAAACAACCGGTCGTATGTATGAAGATGATATGGAACGGACCGTGCGGTAACGTGCGACGCACATACAATCCATTGAATGTTTCTTCTGGTATTGGTACCGGGAAACCCAGAGGATGCGGGGAAGCGGTAGAAAATAAACCACCGAGGCTGTCATATGACTTAGAAGCTGCAAGGACGAGGAGGGCATTTTCGTAGATAGAGCACATCTTCCCCGATTCTCTTTCTTCGCCAGTCACTCGTGTCATCCTGGATAATGCAGAGCGAATCAATCCATAAGAAACGAATGCCTAGCTTCTTGGTGAATACAATCGCATCTCTGAATGTCGGTGGGAACTCGGAGCACGGTATGTGTTTCTTGCGGTCGTTGATATTTGTGGTCGTTGTCGTGGTCAGTTGGACGCTTCCCCAGCAGTGGCTAAGACATATGTAGGGCGCACTTTTGTTGCGAGGCTCGTAGAGCCTAATTGCGTCGTCAGTGAGGCCAAGGTCAAGTACTCTGGCGGGGAGCGGACGTGCGGTGCTGCCTGTGCTACAGTTGTGGCTTCCAATGCACTTTGTAGATGGGCCTGGGCCCAGAAAAAGGCTCTTTCCGAGGCCGTGTCCCCCGAGACGTGGGTGAAAAGTTGGGGCGAGGCTAACGCCTTGATCACACGTTTGACTACAGGCGATAAAACTCCCGAATCTATCCAGCTGATTAGAGTGTTGCACAAACCAGAGACAAACTCCAACAAATCTTCAATGCCTACAGTTTAGGATGTAGAACTCCAGGCTGTCAAGTTTGCGGCCCTTTTCACGGTCGTTTAAGATCAAATAAGCCGATAGGTCGTACTCTGATGTATGGCTCTTCGACAGCGACATGCCCCGTATGGGGACTTTAGTGGTGCGCTTGAAGCAAGTCAATGCATGGCAAAGAATGGCGCAGCGACTGCATTTTCCTGCGCCGGCAGACTCTTGAAGAGTACTGAAGGCTACATCTTTGTATTGGCGAGAAGGATAGTTCTGACATCCACACACGTTGCAATCTTGCAGAGTATGCGAGTAGGTAAGTTCTTCGCAGGGAGACATATTGGCACGTGCAATGGAGTTTCATTCTGTAGCCAGGACGCTAGTCGGGTACCAGTGTAGGCGCGTGGGTAGCAACAGAGCATAAACTAGTTGATTGCTAGTATCTAAGAAACTATATATAAGAAGCGCTTTTAAAGTTCACTAGTTTACTAAGCCGGCTAAATAATAATTAATATTAAAGGTAGAAGCTAGTTGCTTAGTCCTCTCTTATAACTATCCTCCCTCTCTCTTAGATGCGAATACTATAAGTAGATAAACGCTAGAGAAGTATAAAATACTAGGGTATTATATCCTTCTAAAACCAAGCGCCTTAAGAACTATACTATTATATCTATAATTGCTATCTTATTAAATCCTTCCTAAGAGACCCTTAATTAATAATAATAGCTTATAGACTATACCTTCTATCTACTTTCTGCCTTTATCCGACTAATTAGACTCCTTCGCCTTATCTAGCTTCTTAAGGTACTTAATAGGAGTTCTATTAACTATTAAGGGGTTAGCTTTTAGCTTCTTATTAACTATATTTCTAGGAATAGCCTTAAGAACCTTAAAAGCTAGAATCTCGCAACTAGTTAGAATTAGTTCTTTTTAGTCCTTAAACTATTCTCTAAAGAGGCGGTTCTACTCTTATAGAATGAGCGCTTATTCTTAAATTATCTTTTCTTTCTATTTTAGAATAGTGCGCTTTACCGCTTCTATCTTAATTATATACTAGAAGTTCTAATTAAACTCTAGCTTTACCTTTATCTTATTTACTCTTTTATTAATAATCTTATTCTAATAGCCGCTTAGCCGCTTTATATCTATATTAGTAGCTTCAATCTTCTTATTTCTATTATAAAGTTTAAGAAAAGCTACTCTAGCCTAAGTCGAATCGGCCTTAATATTCTTTTTAAAAGGATTAAAGGTTCTTTTCCTCTTCTTTAGCGTTAGCTCGTCGTCCTACTCTTAAGGGGATAAGAGTAGTTCTAAGTAGAATAGGAACTTACTATCTAGACTAATTAGTTAGATAATCTTATATAGTACGTAGGCGCGAGCTATTCCGTCCTTCTTAGTTTTAAAGTTATAACTACTAATTCTTTTAGGGCTATCTACCTTACTATCTATCTTAATCTATAATTCCTTATTAATTCCTAACTCCTAATAGGTGTGTTCTTAAAATCCTCCTATAGTATACTTAAAGACTACACGATCCGTAACCTATTCTTTCCTAATATATTAATTTATAAAACTCTTATGCTATTCTAGCTCCTTAGTATAAGCCTTTAGCCTATATACAGCTTTCTTGAAAGAAACTAGTCCCTAAGTGGATTATAAAATATCGATAGATTATAGGTTCTTTAGGGTAATACGCTTATAAGCTAGCCTTACTAGTAAAGATTTTAATAACTCTAGAGTATTTAGAGTAGTATAGAAGGTCTTTATATTTAATACTAATTATATACTTAAAACTAAAGAGCTGTGGACGTATAAAGTAGTAGGTAGAGGGATTATAGCTATACTAGCCTAGTTATATAGAATCTTAGAATCTTATTAAAGTATAGTATTACTAGTATCCTAATAGGTTTTAAGATTACTAGTAAGATCGTGGTAATTATATAACTAGTCTAGGAGAACTCCTAGAACTAATAGGGATATAATAGATTCTAGTATCTAAGTAGACTACTACTCGGTCTTAGTAATTAGAAATAGAGTAGTTATTATATTAAGGTAGTCTAGAGCGGTAGCTACTATACTATAATTATTATTAGCTATTAGCTCTTATAGGTTAGCTAGCTAGTAGTAAGTATAAGTAGAATCTAAGATTAGGTAAATAGTTTCGCTTCTAGTAACTTTAATAGAATAGTTTATATCCGAATCTAGATCTTATATAGTATCTTATTATACTAGACTATTAGGAGTTTCTAGGTTAGAGGCTAGTAAGTAACTTAATTTATATACTTTATAAAGTTAGTAGTTAAGCTTTAAGGACCCTAATCTATTTATAACGTTAAGAAATATTGCTATATCGTCCTTAAATAGTAATGATATCCTAAGAAAGGTATTTATTAATAAGTGGAGTTACTAAAGCCTTTAATAAAAAGGGAGTTATATTAGTAGAAGCTAGCGGTGGTGAAAAGATATTGTTCTTAAGTAAAAGGGCGCTAATATAATAGCGGTGAAGAAGTATTCAACAATTAATATAATAGTAACTAAATAAGTAATTTTATTATATATTAAAGAACTATATATCGCTAGAGATATATATATTACTAACTATTATTATTAAGACTAAAAATACTAAACTCCCTACTATTCTCCTCTCTCTATATTATTAATACGGGATAGATATTAAAAAGAGAGAATCAGGTAGGCTAAGAATACTAGTAGATATAACTTATTATTCTAGAATAGCACGAACTACTACCCTCTAAGGTAAGCTAGGGCGGAGTACTTTATTCTATATCTACTAAGCCTATTCTAGGCTATTCCGATATAACTAGCTATAGGATAACTCTATATAGTATATTAGATATATCTATCTACTATAACTAGTTATACTATATTATAGCTACGTTATACGCGGACTGTAATTAATAGATTTATAATAGAAGCTCCTCCCTTTAAGGATATATGTTCTAGATATTAGAATTTAACCTAATCTAGGCTAGAATAGCCTAAAAAACTATAAATAGAAACGCCGCTATAATCTTACTATAAAATATTAAAACTCTATATATCTTATCTAAGATCGCTTACTAATCCGCGCTAGTAGCGCTAGTATAGTTTCTAATATCTTTACCCTCTAGCTCTATCTTTCTTCTAAACTAGTGTAACAACGTCTAGCTTTAGGTGTTTTTCTACTATATTAGGTTTAGTTTTCTAGGCTCTTTCTAGGCTATCCTAGCTAGTTCTAGTGTATTCTAACTAGCTACTATAGATACTACTGCATTCTAGCTATTTTTAGATTAATCTAATCTAATAACGTTCTCTCTATACTCCGCCGCTATAAAGAAGGCTAAGAAGGATACACGCCTCTTTATTAACCTATATATTATATACTTTAGCCGTGCGTATAAGGATCTAGCCTAAGGTCTTATACTCTACTTCTATTATATACTCTAGGAAGCGGATACTAGGCTTTTTACCTTTCTCTTAGGCGTAATATACTATATCTACTACTATAATAAGGGTAGAGACTACTACTAGATAGAATTTAGAATAGTTTAAGGCTTTCTAGACCTTTCTAGCTCTTTCTAGTATATTTCTAACCTAGCTAGTATTCTAAGTCCGTAGAGAAGCTAGTATATAAGATTACTAAGCTTCTTAATATAACTACTACTCTAGATAACCTAAAGTATATATATAAGTTAAAGGAAGCCCTAGCTACTATAGTTCTAGAAAATAAATTATAGGCTATTCTACCCTATTTTAGCCTATTCTAATCGATTCTAACCTAATTAATTCCTAGGGATAGTAAAAAGGGCTAGGCTACTAGCGACTCTAGTATCTTTCTATACCCTAGAGGATATATTTAGCGCCCTAGTATTCTAGATAAGAAGTGTATTTATATTATAAAAGGTAATTCTAGCTTAAATACTAGTACTCTAAGTGAGAAATATAAGGTATATATATTTCTAGCTCTTTCTAGGCTATTCTAGGCTAATCTAGCCTAGACTACCTTAGTCTTAGCTAATCTTGATAAGACTAACTAGGCTAAGACTATTATAGTAGCTGTTATTAACCTTATCGACTATCTATTCGCGAAGAATAAGGCGTTAGAGGCCTCTAAGAAGAATCTATTAGCTAAACTTTAGAAAGCTAGAAATAAGTTAGCTAGAAAGAATAAGAAGTAATTCTTCTAGGCTATTCTAGGCCTTTCTAGAGCTCTCTAGTCCTAGAAGTAATAGGCTCTCTTTAATTTAGTAATTCTTTTCTTCTTCTTCTTTTAGATAGCTAACTTTAGCTTATCTAAGCCCTTTCTAGACCTTCTAGGGCTTATCCTTAGTCTCTATAGTAAGAATCTTTCTTACTATTCTCTTTATCTTTTTTTAAATTACCTAAGTCTTCCTTTAACTCTATAATCTATAATCTAGATCTCTACTCTAGACCTAAGCCTATCTTACTTTTCTCTTTCTCTTTAGGAATTACCTATAACCTTACTATATAGGCTTCTCTAGACTTCTATTATCTATATCTAGGTTTTTAATATTTTATTATCATTTACCCTTTCTAACTAGTCTATTCTAGCTCTTTTTAGCCTTTTAGTACTTATAAGCGCGCTATATTCCCCGGCTTATCCTCTCTAGTAGTATCTACTTATTATTAGATAAGCTATATTCTTTCTACTTTACTAGGTATTTATACCTGGTTCTAGCCTTACGGCGGTCTACTATTCGCTCTATATTATAAATATCTAGGCCTTTCTAGGCTTCTATGACGTGGACTAGGTCTTACTATCTTCCTTCTAGCCTATTTAGAATAAAAGGCTCTAGAAGATATACGTGGAATATAGGTTAGATATCTAAACCCTTAGAAAGGTCTAGACGGTAGGCTCTTAGGTTAATAGTATCTACTATTATAAAAGGACTAAGCTTCTTATAATCTAGTTTCTTTTTTAGTTATATTATCTAAATATTTCGAGTATTAAGGTAAACTTAATTACCTACTAAAAAGAAAGCTAGTTTTCGGCCCTAATTATAGTATTTAGCTTAACTTTCCTAAGCTTTCTTAATTCTTTCTACTAGTATTTAGTAGTTATTCTACATCTATACTACTAGGACCTTAGCTTTAGGTACTTCTAACCTAGTTTAGGCCTTTTCTAGCTAACTTCCCTGCTAGGGGTGTCTTCCGGTAATTATAATAAAGGGTGTAACCCCTATAAATGCGTATATACTATTATTATAGGCGAACTCCACCTCTAGAAGCAGGTTGGTTTAGTTATCTTACTTATAGTTATAGTATACCTATAGGTACTATTCTAGAGTTTAGTTTTAGCGCTCTATTTATCTATTAGTCTAGGGGTGAAAGGCTATAGAAAGCCTCCTAGATACC
>NW_006913392.1:0-10936 GCF_000281105.1 Coniosporium apollinis CBS 100218 | reverse complement strand
CTTCTTTAGTGATAGTGGGTAAATCGCTAATTTCCCTAGTGTCTTACCTTCTTCGATAGGTATCGTGTAGTCCTATGTTTAATATACTAGTAGGGCTTCCTCTAGAGCCTTATTTATAAATAACCTCTCGTAGTTCTTATATTTGTTGGGAATAGATAATGGGGCTATAGTAGACGCGAGCTATCGTCGCTTGCTCTATAGGATCTATACTTACCTAGAATTCTTCTAAACTTTCTTCTTAAGTTCGGCGGCCGAGATTATGTATATCTCGAGACTATCTCCTAGCGTATCTTTACTTATCTAGACTAATTTTCCCTAGGAAAAGTCTAGTGTTCTATAGATCTAGTCGATTTTCGGATTCACGTCCTTAAGCTATAGTAACCCTAGCACTATATTATAGGTTCCTATTACTATAATATCGAACTGCATATCCCTAATATAAGGTCTAATCTTTAACCTAACTATCTTGGTTTCTTAGTCTACTAATCCCTAATTATAGCCTAAAGGTTAGCTATCTACCACTATTACTAGATAGGCGTCGAGCTTCGGTTATAACTATAACTTTACTCTTTATACGAACTATAGTAACATAAATTTCGTAGTAGCACCTAAATTAATTAGTGCCTTAGCCTATACTTAGCTAATCTTAACCTACACTTATAGGTTTCTAGTGTATCTTATTACCGTAAGGGTATGTTTTTAGTATCTTGCTCTAGGTACCTAAGTGCCCTTACACCTATTTAAAAGTCTTTTAGTAGGCGCTTCCGTCGACCCTCTAGCTGGAAGGCCTTCTAGTTTTTTAAATTAGAGCTTTCTAAGTAAGAGCTCCTAGAGCTCTCATCCTTAATAGGCGTCTCTATACTATTATACCGGAATTTGCTTAGATCTACCTAGCGTCCCGGATTCACTTATGGATCTCTAGCTATAAATTCCTATTATAATATCGTGACTTTTTATTAGAGTTCTCTAGGGATGTAACCTTTCTTAGGGGTGATATATCCTCCATCCCTAGTGAATCTTGCTTCTATAGATGGGTGTTCTCGCACTATATTATAGTATTCGTGTCCTAGGTAGGGTATACTATCTAGTATCTACCCTAGCTAGCATACACGTTCTATAACTACGACTAGTTGTCCTAAAATAAGATTGTAGACTTCTTTATATAGTTCGCTAAAACTAATAGTGGATCTCTACTATACTTTATATATAGTTAAGCGGACCTTAATCTTCTAGAGTTTCTTCTCGAACTCTAATTATTCTACTTACTCTTCTATAAGATTATATACGTTATAGTACGCCTAATACTATACCTCGGGTGGGTATCCTCCCGTAATAGGGTTTTATTTAGGTACCCTTCCTTCTAGTTCCTTATCTAGGACTAGGTTTAAGATATCGGAGCCGAATTCTTCTTCTAATAACCCTTCTTCTTCTAATAATACGGCCTCTTCCTTAGAGAGGGTGCTTAGTACCGTGGTAGGTGCGACTAGGCCTACTACCTATAAACCCTAGTGACTAGATTCCACTTAAACCCTTTCCCTAATTAAGAGAGGTTGTGGTTCCTCTAGCCTCTATATAGGAGTCCTCTAACTAGGTTCCTTCTTAGTAACCTATAATACTTATCCCGATCTAGGTAGTTTTAGAAACCATCCTAATCCGTCTTTATTACTTAGGTATATCTAACACCCGTTATTATAGTATATAGTCTAGAATATAGCTGCGTAGTAAGTTGTAGTGGTAGCTAACTAGGCTTACTTCTTTAGGCTAGTTGTCTTTACTAGTGATTAGGTTTTCTTTAGCTACCTATAATCTCGGGCGATATATCCTATATAATCGCAGTTAAAGCACTTTCCTATAAAAGGCTTCTTCTATCTAGAGGATAGTTCTTATTCTCTTAAGGGTGTCCCACGTCCTCCCTACGATCTTTTCTTAGAGAAACATCTCGGGCGTCTCTCTATTATGTTAAGTTCTATAGATTTTAGCCTATACGAGTCTTAGTTATACTAAGTAGGGTGGTTCTATTTACGTCCTACCACTACTAGAGCGTTATAGCCTTTTTTCTCTAACCTTCTTTTATATAGTCGATTATCGATTCTAATTAATATTAAGATTATTTTCTATAAATAATCCGGTCGGTCGCCTCTAACTAAGTCGTCCTTAACATTCTCTTTTAATTCTTAGTAGTACTACGCGGTTAAAGCCGTCTCATCCTATAAGGTGTTTAACGCTACTAATTAGAACTAGGTAGCGTAGTTAGCTACTAACCCCTTCTAGGTTAAATTTATTAGTTCTCTCTCTGTAGTACATGCCGCGTTAATATCTCTAAATACTTATTGTATCTTTGCTTTAAACGAGAGCATATTAGTAAATAGTTCTGTTGTTTCCTAGGACTAGTTACGTTCATCATTCTTAAGGAAATTCTTAAGATGAGGCTAGATTCACTTAAATACTCACCCCCTTAAATAGGTGATAACGAACATTACTTTGTTTTCTTTCTAGAAACGGTCCTAGTTATACTAGATGTATAGGTTGTATTAGAGTAGCTATAAATCGAGTTTATTGCGCTCTTTACTATACTTATCCGGTACTTTTACTTTAATTAGTTTTAGTGCTAGGGGTGGCGGCGGTACCTGTCCCCTTATAGGTCTAGTGGTCGATCCTATAGTAGACATATCGGCGTGTTAATCTTAGGTGTTCCATGAAGGTAGTGCTTAAAGTGTAACGAAGGTGCTATTATAAGATAATAAAGGTTATTATAATAGTTAGGGTCCTAATTAAGGAGATAGGGAATAGTGCTAAGATACGGTTAATAAGGTGAGGATTAATATTATATAGTGAGATTAGATTAAGTTATAAAGAATGCTAGATTCTTATTTAAGTTAAGCACACTATTCTAATAAACGAGAATAGTGCGGCCTATATACTATAATGCCTCGCACCGTAATCCCCCTAATTAGAGTAATCCGTGCCTAATCACACTAATTACACTAATTAGGTACTTCTTAGTATCCTAAGTGATTAGTCCCTCACGTGACGTTTAGCACTAATCACCTTTATTCCGCGTCATCTGCCGCGGTTCGTGACAATATAGTAGTGTACCGTATTATAATTAGATCTAGATATCTCTAAATAGTTATAAATATATAATTAATTGATTATTTTTATATTAATCTAATGCGACTAACTATATATCTATTATTTAGTTAGCTCTTACTATCTAAGCCATCTTACTATAGTCTAAACTCGTAATAAGTGCTACTATAAATAAGTATAAGTCTTTGTCCTTAAAGATTATAAAGTAAAGTAAGAAAACAAGTAATATCTCTTCTAGTTACTTCTCTACTTAGTTAGTAAGACTATATCTTCTAGCTTATTTATACGAGGAACATTATTGCAAAGAATAAATAAGTAAAGAAAATAAGTAACTACTAAGGAAATAAGTAACGCTAGGAATATAAAAAAGAAGAAGAAAGTACTATTATTAGGCAACTCTATATTAGAGGAGGAAGAAAGAAACGTGTTATTCTATAAGAAAGTTTCGGTTTTGTATAATAAATAGTGTATACTAACCTATTAGTGCAATTTATTATAGAGATAAGAAGATAGAGCGCTTACTTATAGGGATTATAATTAGGCCTAATAGAAAGAGTCTATATAATAGGCTTATATTATCTAGTTAGGCGCTAGAAGATTTAGAAGTAGTATTATAAGAGTTATTACTATTATATTTATTACTTAGAAACTTATTATCTTAAAGCGGCGAGTCTAAGATAATACTACTTTATTTAAGTAATAAACTAGTTATTAGGGCAACTAGTAGAAGGCGTGCTATTAAAATAGGAAGAAATTGTAAGATACTCGCTATCCTAGTCTTTTTAATAATTTTAGAGCTAGTAAGATTTACTAGTAGAGCCTTATATTTACTAGACGTAATAGGTAAACTTGTAGAGGTATTAGGCTCTCTTCTACTACTAGCTAGTAGTATAGCCGCTTATAGATTAGCTTATCTATCTACTAACTTATTAAGACCTTATAGTATTTAAAAGGTGGCTACTATTAGAATAGAAGTAGGGTGGTATTTAGTTTAGGCTTTTTTAACTAGTAGAGATAGTATACTACCTAAGGCGAATAGTAGCGGTATAGGCTTAGTAATCTTATACTTTACTATATTAAGCCTTCTAATTATTAGAGATAAGGGAGCAAAGACTTATTACTACTTATTAAAGCTTTTCCTCTATAGGTTCGAGATATTATCTTATAACTTAGCTTAATAGAAGGCTAGTATATTTACTAGAGCTAGATTAATATCTTAAAGGAATTCTTCTAGCTTCTTACTTTATTACTATAGGTACTTTATTATCTACTTATCGAGAATATCTATAAGAGGGAAATTATTTTATAGAATCTTTATATTATATAGCGCAAAGTTATAAATAATAGTACTAAAGTTTTCTTTAGAGATAATAATGCGATCTAATATATTAGATATTTTATAGAAAGCTATTATTTATTAATTTAAAGTTATATTTCTTACTTTTAGAGCTATATCGCGTCTTATAATATAATCCCTCTCTTCTTATAGTTTATTTTTTATTTTTACTAGCCTCTTTTAGAGCTGGCTAATAGTTATAGTCTCTCTATCTAACTTATTACTATATTACTTATTAAATACTTATTTAATTTCTTCTACCGTCTTCTTATATATTGCGGTAGCATCACTTATAGGCGCTAGACTAGTAGGAGTAGTACTACTTAATAGCTTTATCTTTCTCTTAATTAGGCTATCTAGCTCTATTTTATTAGCTTATATCTTTTTTATAAGATCTGAGATTATTAAAAAGGTGGTACTTATCTTACTAAAGCCCTAGACTCTAGTCTTTATAGTTTTATTCTTATCTAGCTATTTTCTAGTATTAGTATCTAGGTTCGAGTTAGAGATTACTACTATAAGAATAGATATATCTAAACTAAAATTACTATTAGTATTAGAGACTACTTAGTATTATTATTTTAAGATTCTATCCTATTAATATATAGTAACTTTAACGCCTTTTAGTAGAGTTAGGCTATACTAATTATTTAGATTTATAAGAAAAGATAGATTAGTAGATCTATAGAGATTAGAGTAGTACTCTAGACTATTTCTCTTAAAGTTTAGTTAAGCGGGCTCGAGTCTATTCCTAATAATAGGATAGTAGAGTAGTAGTTACTTTATATCCTTCTATCATAATATTTATTACTACTTTAAAATAATATAATTATTATACTATTAGAGGTACTCTTTATTATTACTCTTCTCCTTTTTTATATATAGATCTACTATATTTTAGACTAATCTATAGACTTATTCTTTCTTTATAAAAATACTAGAGAACTATACTTCTATCTCTTTAACTATAACCTTAGCTTTACTTTCTAAGAAGTTCTCTTTACTAGTAAGTAGAGTGTAGAGTTTCTTAATAGAAACTAGCTCTAGATAGATATTTTTTATTAGGGTGCTCTTATCAGAAAGAAATCTATTATAGACTAGCTACTTATAAAATTAGTACTAGTTTATATTACGACCTTATAGGATAGGACTAGCGCCGCTAGTAGGAGGCCGAATAGTGGCTAGTATAAGCTAGCTATCACGTGACTACTAGCCACCACTAGTAGAGAATATTATATATTAAGAGATAGATAGTAGAGCTAGTAGGTGATAGTAGTGCTAGCACTACTAGCCACTACTAGCTATAAATATTACTAGGTAGTATATAGAAGATACTAACCTCGTTTATTAAGACTAGTATACTTAACTTAAATAAGAATCTAGTATTCTTTATAACTTAATCTAATCTTACTATATGATATTAATTCTCCCCCTTATTAATATATCTTAGTACTACTCCTACTCTTCTTAATTAGGGCCCTAACCTTTATAGTAACTTCTATTATTATAAGGTAATCTATATTATAGTTTAGTGCTAAGGTAAAAGCTATTTACTTCTCTTTCTTCTTACTATTATATACTTCTAGGAGATCCTAGTAGATATATTTAAGATTAGAGAGCTTAGATATAACTATATTTTTAGTAGTCTAGTTGGTTACTAAAGTTTAAGTATTAATAGTAGGAATTACTAGCTCTACTAGAGTCTTATTAGTTAACTTCTTTTAGTTATTAATACTATAGTGGTGCAGGAGGTTTATTATATAGGAGCTAGTATAGGGTGCGCGTACTAAGATTTAAGAATCTTTATTAATTAGTTAGATAACTAAGGTAGTTAGCACTAGTTGTATTATAGTATTAAGTATTACTATACTTGTTCTATATATTATTCAGCCTTATATGACCTATCACCGTGATCCTATTACTACCTTAATAGTTCTACCTTAATATCTCACCTCTACAGACGTGCACGACCTACTTACCCAAGTCTTTACTTAAACCTCTTACCTACAACATTTTAGTAACTATGCTAGGGGATTTATAAGGTAATATATAGATATACAATTCGTAGTTAAGAGCTATTATAAGAATTAGGATTTATATTAAGAATAGTATATAGGCTATAGATGTATTATAGTAAGGAACTACTAATATTAAGGACTCTACTAGGTGTAGAGTATTAATAATTAGGATAATAGTTAGAAAGAAGACTCTCTTAACTCTATATCATAATAATATTAAGAATCCTAAGAACTTTACTAGATGCGGAGTATTAACGCGCTAAGACTATAGTTAGGGAGAGAACTCTCTTAACTTAGTATTATAATATAGGTATTAAATTAACCTTAAAAAGATTCGGATCGGATTAGGGTAACTAATATTAATACATAGACTTAGGCGCAATTGCTAAATAGAGGTCTAAAAGGGACTTATATAGCTATAAAGGGTATATATAGTTTAAAATAATAGAACGCGCAGTTAGGAAAATAGTATCTAGTAGGATGTCACGAACCGCGGTAGATGACGCGGAATAAAGGTGATTAGTGCTAAACGTCACATGAGGGACTAATTACTTAGAATGCTAAGAAGTACCTAATCAGTGTAATTAGTGTAATTAGGCACAAATCACTCTAATTAGGGGGATCATGGTGCGAGGCATCGCAGTATATAGGCCGCACTATTCTCGTTTATTAGAATAGTGTGCTCAACTTAAATAAGAATCTAGTATTCTTTATAACTTAATCTAATCTCACTACGTGATATCAATCCTCACCTTATTAACCGTATCTTAGCACTATTCCCTATCTCCTTAATTAGGACCCCAACCATCATAGTAACCTTTATTATCTCGTGATAGCACCTTCGTTACATATATTAGGAAAAAGTTTTCGGCGCTTAGAGCTACTTAGAGTGCTTAGAGTCTACTCTAAGTGCTTAGAATCTTTAAGTGACTCTACCCGCTTATAAGTAGCTCGCAAGTGTATTAAAACACTTAAAATACTTTAGATAGTTTAGATGTTTTAGATATCCGAAATATCTAAAACATCTAAACTATCTAAATTATCTAAAGTATCTAAAATATCTAAAACGTCTAGAGGCACAGCTTAGTAGAATTAGTATACTTAGTTAGTAGCTAAAAAAAATTAGAAAAAGCTTTAAGTCTAATCTAACTAGTAGGATAGAGAGAGTATATAATAGAACTAGTTTAGAGGGTAAACTTTTAATAAAAACAATTATTATCCGCTTAACTTTTAAAAATATAGATATACAATCTATTTTTATAGGGGGGTAAAAATTAAGCAAGAAAGAGACCTCTAAGATTTTTTATATAATTTATATTTTTTTTACTTACTAAGTAATACTAACTTTTTTAAGTATATTATATATTAATATACTTTAAGCGCGCTTAGAGCGCTTAGAGTAATCTAAGTAAGTACTCTAAGTATACTTTAAGTACTTAAAGTAACTAAGTAAGTACTCTAAGCGCTTAAAGCGCGCTTAAAGCGCCTTAAATATCTTAGACTATAGCTAGTTTTACGAGCGCCCGATTTTTTCCTAATATAAGTAAGTGCTTAGTACTAAGAGATTATAAGGGAACTAAGTACTAGAGGGCTATTAAAAGATAATTAGTCTACTTACTATATTTAGTAACTAAGTACACTAAGTAAACTAAGTATAATATAGAAGTATCTACTTAAAGCTATAGTATATAGGTAGTACTATTCTTGTTTCTTAGAATAGTATACTTGACTTAAAATAAGAATCTTATATTCTTATAATATATTTTAATTATCACCTAGTAATATTAATCTATTATTATATCCCACTCTATCCCCTAACTTCTTGATTAGAATTATACTACTTTATAGTAGCCGGTGTTATTATCTAGAGATAGCCTCTATTATATCTAAAAGTTAATCTCGAAACTCTAACTACGCTATCTAAATATCTAGTAAAAGAAATAGTAATAATCTACTTTAAAAAATAGAAGACTAATTCTTAAGAGCTACTTAAAGAATGAAAGAAATAAAGGATAGTAAATATATAAGAGAAAGAGAATCCTATAGAGAAAGATAATCAAGATAGTAATACAATATTCAACTTTTACAATTAATACTAGATATTAATAAATATCTAGAGAGTTATATCTTAATTATTACTAGCTAATTATTAAGTTATATAAGTATATAATCTATTAACTAGATGTCTCTCTCTCTTTTATAAATTATAGTTTTAGTATCTCTTACCTATAAGCCTTTTCTTTATATATATTCCTCTAGTAACTTAATATTACTATTAACTTTCTTGCTTCTAAACTATTAACTACTATTAAACCTCTTACCTTCGGGCGTTTCTCTATATACTTATTACTAAGTATATACTAGATAGTATTAAATATCTCTTACCTATAGGCTCTTACTCTAGCCTTTATCTTTAGATGTTTCTTTATATACTCTATTAACTAATTTAGTATATAGGCTTTGTTTTATAACCTTATGATTACTTTTTCATTATTTTTTACTAAGCGTCTTGTAAATAGATTAAAGTGTATAGTTAAACTAGTTAATTAAAGAAACTAATTAGGCTAGGGCTTAGTTTTTCTTTTCTTTTATTTATTTCTTACTAGATAGTATAAAATAGGGCTTAGTATAGATTTTATCTAGAACTAGTAGGATTACTAAGTCTATTACTACTATTAATATACTTAATAAAATAGGTTTTTCCACCGTGCGCGGCGAAGCGAGACTTTGCGAAAATCAACTCGAAAAAAGAGGTTTTCTCTATATAACACTACTACGCTTACATATCTCATTAATATTTTATCAGGGTCCTACAGCCTGCTTACTAAGCTATATAGTACTGTTTTTTTTATAATTTTCCGGCTAATAATACATGAGATATAGGGGGAAAGAGAGTAAGAAAAGTCTACTCGCCGTTTTCGCAGTCGCTGTAAATCCGTTTACTAAGCTAAATAAAGTTTATATAAAGTTTATATCACTAAGCTATACTAAAGCTATAAAATGTACTATTTAGAATTCCTATAACTCTATTATAGTAAAAGTTATCAAGAGTTAAGAAGGTAAAATAATGGTAACTCAAAATTCAAACTTATATAAAAAGCTTACTAAGAGGAAACCGAAGAGAATAGTACGGAATCTTTAGGTATATATATAAAGAATATAATACTAAATTTTTAGCCCTATACCTCTACTATCTAAGGAGGAGTAGCATTCTTAGTAAAAGTAGATTTTGACTTTCCTCTTTATAGGAGTAGATCTAATCTAATCTAAGATATAAAAAATGTAGACTAAGTATATAATCTATAGATACTATTTATAAGCTTAAACTAGACTATTAGGTCTATTAGTGCTAGAGTTATAGTAAGAAATATCTTTAAATAGTCTATTGTATATAGTTTTATTAGTAAATCTTTACTTTTTCTATTTAATTATATAGAAGATATAGTCTACTAAGAGTATTTTATAGTTTGTAAAGGTTTAAATAGTTCTATATATAGTATTAAGCTAAGAACCTCTTAAATTACTTAAAATATTAGTGTAAAATTTAGAGTTTCTATAGAAGAATAAGAGTTTCTCTAGAAAGATCCTAATAAACTAGATAAAAGTATATTAAATAAGCTAAAACTAATAGCTATAGTTAGACAAGACCTATATATAGCTTATAGATACTAAGAAGCTTTATAAGTAAATATCTTTTAGAAATTAGATTTTTATAGAGCCTAATATTAGTCTAATAGATTTTATATTAACTAGCTAGAGTTATAGAAAGTATAGTAAAAACTATAAGTATAAGTAGATATATTATATAAATAGTAGAGAGTCCACTTAAATTGAAAGCTAATAACTTAGTAAGTTTTCAGCTATATATCTAATAGGAAAGTTTATAGAGTATTTTAGAAGAATTATATATAGCCTTAAAATAGAATTATAGACTAAAGAAGATTATTTAAATAAGTAGCTTCTTTTAGCTTTAAAGGTAGAGAAAGATAGTTCAGGGTATAGAATCTCTCTTAAAGAGTAAAAATACTTATTTTTTGTTTAAGTAGTAAATATTAATCTTTTTAGTCTTATAGTATTATTAAACTAGAAAGTAAACTAGGTACTAAAGTAGAGATTAATTTATAGACTATAGTAAAAACTAAGATAAAGACTAAGCTAAAAAGAAACTAGATTATAAATTAAACTTAAAGAATAACTAAAAAGAAAGCTAGATATTAAAGTAAAGTATATATAAAGAAGATACTAAGTAAGGTTTCAAGTAAGATACCAAGTAAGATACCAAGTAAGATACTAAGTAAGATACTAAGTAAGAGATTAATTAAGAAACTAAGTAAAAAGTTAAGTAAGAAACTAAGTGATAAACTATATAATAAACTAAAATATAGACTATATACTAAGCTATAATCTTAGTTATAAACTAAGTTATAAATAAGACTAAAAGTTAAAATACTAAATAAAAGACTATAAAATAAGTAAAAAGAAAAACTACCTT
>NW_006913391.1:0-11005 GCF_000281105.1 Coniosporium apollinis CBS 100218 | reverse complement strand
TAACCCTAACCCTAACCCTAACCCTAACCCTAACCCTAACCCTAACCCTAACCCTAACCCTAACCCTAACCCTAACCCTAACCCTAATTTTCTATATCGTATTTAGAGGATTCTTTATAGTTTTTCTTAATATACTCTTTAATAGATTTCTTCTTATTACTTCCAAGAGCTATTTGGCAGGTACTATAGATAAGGATACTAAATTCTAAATTATATTTAAATCTAAGAGGTAAATCATCTACTTTAGTGTAGATAGTATTATCTTTAGAGGTAGTAAAAGTAGATAAAGATATATTTACTAGTCTATTTAATATATTAGTATCTACTAGCTTGAGATAAAGTATAATTACTTACTAGATTGTTTTTTTATCTAAGATTCTAGAGTTCTTTTATAGAAAAATATATAGAAGAGATTAAACCTAGGGTTTTCTTCTAATAGTGATTTTTTTTTAGGAGAGCTACCCTTTATAGATAGTAAAGATAGATAGATAGATAGAAGGAGGATATAATAGTATTTAGTTATAGTATAGTAAGTAGTTAAGAGGCGTAGCTTAAGTAAGAGTCTTTATCTTAGTAAGAGTATAGATAATAAATTATTAGCTAAAGCTTAATAGATAAAGAAGGAAAGTAAAAGTAAAAGGATAAAGAAAGAGTCTTATATAGATAGTTAATAGCGTGCTTAGCTAATCTTAGATACTAAGAGTTTAAATATAATATTATTACTATTACTTAACTTATAGAACTCTTATTAGCCTTTCTATCTTTAGAATAACACTAGTTATTAGGTTATCCTTACTTAGTCTAGCGTTGCTAATTATATATAATTCTAATTATTATACTATTCTTACTCGGTCTAGTATTGCTAATATATATTAATATATATATTTTTAATTACTATACTATCCTTACCTTAGTCTAGCGCTACTAATTATATATAGTTTTAACTATTTTACTATTCTTACTTAGTCTAATACTATTAGTTTTATATTATTCTAATTATTATACTATTCTTACTCAGGCTTAGCGCTACTAATATATATTAATATATATAGTTTTAGCTATTAAGCTATTCTTACTTAGTCTAGCGTTACTAATAAATACTAGTATATATAGTTCTAGTTATTATATTACTTCTACTTTGTCTAGCGCTACTAATAGTTAATAATTTTAATTATTACGCTACTTTTACTTAGCTTAGTGTTACTTACTCTATATAGTTTTAATTATTATACTACTCTTACCTAGTCTAGTGCTACTAATTATATATAGTTCTAATTATTATACTATTCTTACTTAGTCTAGTATTACTAGTAATATCTAGGTTTAACTATAATACTATTTTTACTTAGTCTAGTGTTACTAATTATATAGAGTTTTAATTATTAAGCTATTTTTACTTCGTCTAGTGTTACTAATATGTATTAATATATATAGTTTTAATTATTACACTATTCTCACTCGGTCTAGTATTGCTAATTATATTAATTCAGTTGATTTTAATAGAGTTTAACACTAATATAACTAGCTAAATAATATTATATTAATATCTCTTAGTATTATTCTTAGATATATAATTCTTATTACTCTCTTTTAAGATAGTTAGTAGATTATACATTCTATTTTACTTCTTACTACTAATTATAGATACTAACGTTCAATTAATATCTCTTATTACTATTCTTAGATGTATGTTTTTTTGATAGTTTCTCTTAATATAATTAAAATAGTTAGAGTATCTTATATATATATATATATATAGCTATCACTATTCTAGAGTGTTCTATTAATAGCTATTAGTGGTAGAAGAGCTTACTAATATCTCTAGACTAAGGTTTCTAGATTAAGGGTTAGTATTTTAGTTATTTTAAGGGTTAAAAAGGCTTTTCCCTAGTTAAAATACCTTCTATAATTAGTTTCTGTATATTAAACCTACTAATAAAGTGTAGTTGGTATCTAGGATTAGTAAGTCACCTAAAAGACCCCTAAAACAATCCGTTTTCCAAGTAGATGAGCCGTTTTCCATAGTGGATTCCATTTTCTAAGGGGTTGAAAGCATGGAAATCGGGCTCGGAAAATACTAATTTTCTAAGAAAACCCGAAAAACCGTCGGTTAGATTAGCAGGATAGGATTAAAGTAGATCCCCTACTTAGCTATTACTAGGCTACTAGTAAAGCTTATAATACTATTAATATTATATATAACTATTATAGGCCGGGGCGACTATTCCTAGTAAGAGTAATAAAGGTATAACTCTATAGCCTAGTCTAGAGCTTCTAAGATAGTTCCTAGAAAGATATGCTTCTATTACTTAGTATCTAAGGTAGAAATCTATCCCTATAGGAGTATATATAGGTAGTTTAGAGTATCTAATAATAACTTATAGTATAAGACGAAGTCTTCTAAGAAGATATACTAGGCTAAACCTATATTATACTCCTACTCTATCTATATATAATAATTAATCTTATAGCTATAGAATTATACTAGCTACTCTACTAGCTTTAGTGTAATATCTACTACCTTCTTAATACTATTAGTCTCTCTAGCGTCTGCCTAGCGTAGCTTAGGTACTTATAAGCTTTTATATAACCTTACTATCTAGATATAGCTCTATAAGCGTATCTAAATACTCCCTTCTAGTAGTAGTAGTAGTAGTAGTAGTAGTAATAGCGGTGATAGTAATAGTAATAGTAATAGTAATAGTAATAGTAGTAATAGTAGTAGTAGTGCTAGAGGCTTAGATTAGATACTTAGAGGAGTAATATCTAGTAGTAGTAGCTCGTTCTCCCTTCTATCTTTAATAGAGACTATTAGGTCGGGCTAAATAGTTTTATAGAAGAGGGTATTATTAGCCGGCTATCTTAGAGATAAAGAGGAGTTAAGGATTATAGTAGAAAGTAATAGGATAGAGAGTATAATATTAAGATCTAGATATCTAGTAGAGAGTCTTATAGGCCTATTTAGTTTCTAGATTAGAATCCTATATTAGCTAAAGAAAGTATAGCCTAATAGCTACCTTAAGAAGATCCTACTACTACTCCTTAATAGTAGGAATATTAAGCCTTTCTACCTAGATACTATAGTTAGCGGTTATAATCTATTTATACTCTTCTAGCCTAGCCTACTAGAGGATAGAGAGAGAGTTAAATTAGACTTAAAGCCTAGTATAATTAGTAGCTAACTACCTAGCTTATTACTACTACTAATAATAGAATACTTAGTTAAAGGTATTAATTATAGCTCTTATCTTATCTATATTATAATATTTTTATAGCTAGCTACCCTTCTTCTTCTTTATAACCTTAGGTATAAATAGATAGATAATATAGTCTACTCCTACTTTCACTCTATAAGTGTAGGCGTATAGACGTATAGATATATAAATATATATAGATATATATAAATAGGTAGATATATATAAATAGCTAGATTAAGGTTTCTTTATTCCTTAGAGTTTCACCCGCCTTTACCTAATTAGGGTTTCTTTATTACTACTAAACTCTAACTTACCTAATTAAGGTTTTCTTATCCTAGTCTTAGCGCTTCCTATTAAAACTATATTAAGTTCCTAAACTTTACGCTAACACTATATAATAATAGTAAGAGATATTTAAATTCTAACTATAGAGCGCGATTCGCTATACCTAGTTCTATAAGTCTATAATATTTTATTGCTCCGACCCTTACGGTCCGCTCTCTATCCCTAACCGCAACTGCAACGATAGACTCGTTCCCCGCTTGTTTTTAATCTGTTCGTGGCTAGCTGAACCTCTTAGTTCGCAGCTTGCAACACCAGCAAGCCCCCGTGAAAAAATCGCGGTCCATAAACAATCGCCCCTCTTTCCCAAAAACCGATGTGATTGAGATGTGAACATAGGCAGTTGCCTCGAGTTTTAGTATGCATGGAGAAAGCAGGTTAACGATCCACTGCTAGTAGGCGCAAGGGGCATCACCCGAAGTGCGCAGCCGTCAACGAAACGGCTGTAGGGTGGGAACATAGAGAAAACTTCTGGGATTTAGAGGCATTCGAGTCTTGCTCATCGATTCATCCGTAAGAAATTTCCTTGCGTACTCCAAACATCCTTGTTCCGACTATCAGTCGGTGACTCGCCTTATGGAAGGTCGGGATGCACCCAGGCGACAACAAATGTCAGAAAAGACGGTAGGACTGCTCTGGCCTGCGGTTTGAATGTTACCTTGTGAATATTCAGCTCGCTTAGAGGTTTCTATGCTGCTATTTTGTTACAGAATGAAATTCTTGCCTGTATTAATACATTGAGCAGAGCGACGAGTAATTTACAGCTAACGTGAAGCACTTCTATTACCTAATACCTATATACATCAACTACACGGTACCTACGGAGTAAGAGAAGTCTTTGTGGCTAGCTGAAATAAGATCTATTTGCATACTCCAGCTCGCATCGGGCAAGCCACCCCCGCTCGATGCTCCTGGTAAGCAAGAACTTCTATGGCTCTGTTGCCGTGGTCTGACATGCGTTCTTGTTCTCTTGAAACCTCTCCAATAGGTGAGTACCGTTGCCGTTAGGTCGAGGAAACCCTATATTCGTTCACTTCAGCCGTCCCAGCCTGCGGATTACTTATGGAGCTTTGGCTTGTGGGTCTGAGACGTAGTTGGTCGACACAAGTTCTCAGCTGGAGAGGGCAACGCCTCAGATGATGTAGGCTCAGTCTAGGTTCCATTTTCCGAACCGCCATCACGGCCTACAACGGAGCCAACTCACGTTCATCTGCCATGTCTTTGGCCGAACATCCTACCCCGCCTGGTTGCAGAGACTTAGAGCTGCCTCAGCAGAACGGCATAGGGCTGACCTTCAAACGCCACAATGTAAGCTAGAAGCTGCACTTTTGGTAAGAATGCGCGTAGTCCTTCATTGGCGAAAGCAAAACCCATGTTCCCGGAAGAGCCTTCAGCCAAGACGGAAGGGTTTTAGCGCCGTGTAAAATAGTGCGGTGACTCGAAGACGGTGATGGTATTTGGTCCACGGTTCAACGTCACTGTCGATGTATGCACTTCAACCCCTCGAATGCAATGCAGACTTCAGACTTGCCAACGTCTGGCCTTCACCGCTTTAACCCCGCCCCCTTCCATCAGCAAGCTGCAAATATGTACCCACCCTATCGCCGATCCGCCTCAAAACGGAAGATCTTGCTGTCGACTGTCTGAGGCCGAGGCCTGAAAAGGTCAAGAAAGGGCGGACATCTATTCATGGAAGTCAAGGAACGGGTCTCGCTTAGCAAGTGTGCATGCACGAGGAGGTCTCGAGAGCCACCCTCTTCTTACGCAACATAAACCTGTCATTTCACACCTTTGTCCCCATTCAGTAACGTGCCCTGCGAGAAACTCGCCTCATGCCATGCCCGAGGGCTCCCATGATTTGCTCGGTCCCAATGGGAGCAGTGATCCGTGCCAAAGACAGTGGTCGATTGCGAGGTGGCTCTTGTGGCTTGGCCTGGAACGCAGCTCAAGGGAAAGCGGGGCATTGAGCATTTGCAGCTGCTACGCTATAAAGCCAAGGCAAATTCTCCCAAAGGTGTAGAGAAAAAAGGCCGTCCATTATTCTGTCGGACTATTGCTAATCTCAGAACGACTCAGCAACAAAGTCTAAGTCAATATGTATAAACTTCTCTTCTTCGCCTTCACACTATTGTGGTCTCAGGCACCAGCCCGCGTTATCCACCAACAGATCATCACCGACATTGATTCCTGCGAAGTGACGCCAGCATGGTCAAAAACAAACCAGCTCAACATTGTTCCCCTTGTGTCAGAGGCTCGTACTGGTCTTGTGCCGCCCGAAGTCGAAGAAGGCTTGATCTACGCTTGTTAGTGTCTCTTTCACGCAAGGTCTCCTTGACCATGCAATGCTCATTCTAACTCTTGGATTTGATTAGTGGGTCCTCGCTTCGCGAACGTTTTCATCAAGAGCGCCAAATCCGATGTTCATGCCGAAGAGTTCGCCTGCCTTTTGAAGTGTGCCGGCAATGTTATTAGGCTTGCACCGTGCATTGCAACATCTATTGCTTCCGGAAACCCAATAGCCCTCCTCAGCTGCGGGCTCAACAAAGGGAAGGTGAGAGTGTCCTCGATGAGGCGGATACAACATGCTGAAATCAAAGGTCTGTGACTGCGCGAGATGTCTCCCAGACCCAGTCAAGAATTTCGTAAACAACTTCTGCAGCTCGAACAGCCTTCCGACCTCAGCTATGGCGGAAGACGTTCTACCGTATCCAGACTGGATTCAATTCTCTCAGAGGGCGCCATACTTGCAAGGCTTCCGAGTGAGTTATCTTTCAGGTCCCTTTACCCCGACTCACTTACCGACACTTGCATCTCTAGGGAGATTTAAAGAAGACCGCGGTCGACGAAGCTAGGGGCATTGTCGGCAATCACACAAGCGTTGGCACCCAAGATATCTTTGGCTTCTGTCCCGGCGTTAGCTGCGGAAGTTGCGGCTGTTGCCTGGGTCTCTGCGCTTTGGGCTCCTGTGTCGGAGCGTGCATCTGATGAACTCATCGCCGTTTCAACAAGGAAAGTCTGAACCAATCTTCTATTAGTCTTTCAACAAGGCTCTAGAAGGTCTTGCTATGAAATTCACCTCTATAATGCTAGCGAAGGCGGATTAATCAAATTGTATATAGACTTTCTTCAACAGAAAGTACGCTTATTTCTTTAGCTAGTAAAAGTAAGAGATTATTATTTAGGATATCTATCTAGATACTATAAACTATAATAGCTATTCGCTCTAAAATTATTACTACTATTATTATAATATTATACTTAAAGGCTAATTTACTCTCTCGAAATTACGTAGAATATAAGTTTCTTCTACTATCTCTAGAATATCTAAAGATTAGGGTATCTAATAGGCTATCTAAGATATAATAACTACCTAGTAGTTTACTAATCTAGCGCTAAACTATCTAAGATAGTCTATCTTACTAAGTTATAGATAGTACTATCTAAGCGCTATAATCTATATTTATTATAGTTTAGCTTACTTTTATATAACTTATATAGAGCGCTAGTAGCTTAGTTAGAGTATCTAATAAATAGACTATCTATTTAAATACTATTAGTTTTATAAATAAATAGAGTTCTTTAGATAGTCTAGCTAGTCTAGCTAGTAACTAGCTAGATTATTCTATTATTATAATTATAGTTAGGGATAGAGAGCGAACTATAGAAGCTAGAGTAATAAAATATTATAGTTCTATAGAGTTAGATATAGCGAATCGCGTCCTATAACTAGAATTTAAATATCTATTATAGTTATTATATAGTATAAGTGTAAAGTTTAGGAACTTAATATAGTTTTAATAGAAAGCGCTAAAGCTAGGCTAGAGAAATCTTAAATAGGCTTATACTCTTAGTAGTAGAATAGAAAAACCTTAATCTAGATAAGTATATCTAAGATTAAAGTAAGAGAAACTCTATTTAGAATTAGTAACTTTAAGCTATTATATATTATATACCGCTTCTCTATATAAGTACCTCTCTATCTCTTACTTATATATAGTTATACTCTGCCTTTTCCTCTCTCTCTCTCTTTATACTCTTATAGAATTATTCTTCTTAGCTAGTATTTATATTATGTTAAAGGTAGTAGATAAGAAGAAACATAGTTACTTAAAAAAGTACTACACTACTAAAGAACTTAAAGCGGTAGTAAGTATATATTAGAAGTTAAGCCGCTAGTAATAAAAGATATAGTAGTAGGTAACTAGCTCTATAGCTCTTTTTAATAGTATTTATTTAATTACTACTACTCTAAATACTCTATATAAAGTAATAGAAGTAGTATCTTCCTATCTATTACTACTATAGATTATCTATATAAGGTAATTAGAGTAGCTTCTATTTAATTACTATAACTATAAATACTTTATATAAAGTGTAACTAGTTATAATAGGTGCTATCTCTAGATAATAATACTACTAGTAGAGTATAGTATAATTCTAATTAAAGAGTTAGAAGATAGTATAAGATACTATAGAAAATAGCTTATCTACTTGAAAAATAGACTATTTAAAGGGTATTTTAGGTAGCTTACTAATCCTAGATAGTAACTAGACTAAATTACTAAGTATAATATAAGAAAACTAATATTATAATATATTTTAGCCTAGAAAAAAATTATTATAACTTTTAGAACTACTAAAATACTAATTCTTAGTCTAAAACCCTATAGCTAGATATATTAGTAAGCTTCTCTATTACTAATAGCTATTAATAGAATACTCTAGAACTATAATAACTCTATATATATAAAATATATATTTAGCTAACTATATTAAAAGAATATAAAAGAAATATCTATTTTAGAATAGTTTTAAGAAATATTAATAGAATATTCTAGAACTATAATTATATAAGTATATAAATAAAATATATATTCTACTAATTGTATTAAGATAAATTAATAAAAAATTATATGTCTAAGAATAATAATAATAGATATTAATAAAATATTAATATAAATAAGTAGTACTAAGAAATATAATAGAATATATAGTCTACTAACAATATTAAGAGAAAATAATAAGAATTACATATCTAAGAATAGTACTAAAAGATATTAATATAGTATTTTTAAGCTCTATTAGTATTATATTTAACTAAGGCTAATTAAATTAATATAACTAGTAATACTAGACTAAGTAAGTATAGCGTAGAATAACTAAAACTATTAATATACTTAATAAAACTAAATTTTCTACTATATATTAACTTAGTAAAAACTATAGCTACCTTCTAAATTTCTATAGTAAAAACACTTACAGCGCTATAATAAATACTATAGATTAAAATTAAAGAATCTATTTTCTAACTTTCTAAGCCTACCCTTACTTTATTAATATATCTACTTTGTAGCGCTCTACAACTACTAGTATAAAAGTCTTAAGGATTTGAAATTTTAGCTAAGACTTAATTATAACTATAGAGCTAGTAGTTATAGCTAGTATACTATAGCTATAGCTAGTACTATAGCTTAGCTATAAAAATACTAACTACTAACTATACTAACTATACTAACCGCGCTAACTACACTAACTATATATATATTTTAGGTTACTAGTTTAATCCCTAGTAGAACTATACTTTTTCTTTTTAGCTATAAGATGAATATAGACTCTTAGAGGTAATCTATAATCTATAAAAGCTTAGTAGAGTATAAAAGTATCTATATAGCTAAGAAAATTTTAAGATAACTTAGAATCTTAATAAGAATCTAGATTTTCTATGATCTAATCTATAGTAATAGAACTATAATTAGTTTTTATATAGCTAAAAGATAAATATATAGTCTTTTAAGAGTAAAAAGTTTTATCTAATCTAAAAACCTAAGGTAGCTTATATTATATACTTATTAGCTATATAAGTCTTTATAAAAACTAAAATTATATTAGATTTAGCCTTTAGTATACTATATATAGTGTAAAATATAAATAAAATACTATAACTATAGCTAAAGATACTATATAGATAGTATAAAGCTTACTTATACTAAGAATTAATCTAATAATCTTATATATTCTTTTTATAGACTATATTATTAGTAATAACTAAGGAAAGTTATATATTTCTGTAAAAGAGATTCAGAAGATAAGGAACCTAAAGACTTAAGAGTAAGTCTTTTTATCTATCTTAAAAGAAAAAATAGATAGTTTAAGTAAAAGGTTCTTTTTTTAAAGATAAAATATCTATTTACTACTTAAGTACAGAAAAACTAAATATAAATAGAATATAAACTAACTAATAGACTAATCTAAAAGCTAAGAAAAGTAGACTAGATACTAATCTAGAATCTATACTAAAAGCTAGACTATAAGTTAAATTATATAACTAAAGCTATAAACTTAATCTTACTATAAACCTAGATCTATAATACTTTACTACTAACTACTAGCTTCTACTATCTATTTTTTTACATTTCTTTAGGTTAACGTATCTTAAAATACTATAATTCTTAGCTTTAGGTAAATAAATATAAGTATTATATCTACTCTATTATTTCTTATAACTATCTATCTATCTATTACTTTTTATTATACTCTAATTTACTTTATATACCTTTCACTAACTACTAGTAGATTATATACTAATACTTTCTTATTAAGTCTATATTATATATAATAGACTAATATTACTTACTATCTAATTTATAAATTAATCTATTATTATATAATAGTATCTATTAAATTAGCCAGCTAATATAATCTAGTACTACTAACTTACTAGATTAAATATAGCTAATAATAAATATCTTCTATAACTATAATAGCTTTCTTCTAATTAATTCTATAGTTTCTCTCTTATATATAGCCTTTAATTTAGTCTAGCTATACTATATATTAATATTCTTTATAAACTACTAAATTATATTTAGCTAAATACTTAAAAGAAACTCGCTTGCTACTAGTACTACTATCTTTATTCTATTACTACTTTCTTTACTACTTTCTAGGCTTAATAAATGCGCGTTCTTAGATTTATATATATATACTTCTACTAAAACTATCTATAAGTATACTAACTCTACTCTTAACTCTATTCTATTAACTTAATTCTATTATCTAAATATCTTAATATATATTATAAATATTTACCCTAAGTCTATATTAAAGTTACTTATATTAATATAGTTTATAATATTTTTAAATTTAGTATAAATACAATAACTCTTTCTAAATAAGATAGGGTTTAATAAGATAAATCTCTATAATATAAGCTATATAGTATATAAATATCTAAGTTCTAATATTTTAAATAAGATTAGAATCTATTTTATTTACTACTATAAGGTATACTTGTTTTATACTAAAATAGTTTCTAGTATCCCTAAAAAGTACTCTCTAAGATAGAGTTAAACTATAGACCTTCTATTAGGAAAATAAAAAAGTAAAGAATATAGTATATATATTATATATTCTTATAAAGTATTCTCTAAGGTAGACTCAAACTATAGACCTTCTATAAGGTAAAG
>NW_006913390.1:0-11460 GCF_000281105.1 Coniosporium apollinis CBS 100218 | reverse complement strand
TTAGTAGGGGTAAGAGTCGCTTAGAGCCTTAAAGCGCTTAGAGGGCCCTTAAAGCACTTAAAGAGGCTCTAAGAGGAAAAAAAGATTTACTAATAAAACTATATTAGAAAAGATTTAGATACTTATAAAATTAACTTTAGTTTAAGATATTTAAGATAGTCTAAGTACTTAGAGTAGACTCAAGTAGCTTATAAGTAGCTTATAAGTAGCTAAGTACTTAGAGCGCTTAGAGTAATTAAAATAGATATAGATTACTTAGTAAGTAAAAAAAGTTATATACTATATAAATTTTTTAAGGGTTCTATCTCTCGCTTAACTTTTACTTACCTATAAAAACAGGTAATATATCTATAATTTTTAAAATTTAAGCGAATAATAATTATAATTATCGAAATTTATCTTTTAAGCTAGCTCTATTATATACTCTCTCTATTCTACTAGCTAAATTAGACTTAAAGCTTTTTTTAAATTTTCTTTAGTACTAGGTAAGTAAGACTTAATATACTAAGACTATCTTAAGCGCTTTTATTACTTAAGTATACTTATAAGCTACTTGCAAGTAGCCACCTTTACTTAATAGCTCTAAGCGCTCTAAGCGACTCTAAGTATCTAAAAAAAATATTCTAATATACTTGTAAGAAGCTCTATATACTTAGCTAAATTAAGTTTTTTAGAGCTATTAAGCTTATTAGAATACTTAGAATACTTGGAGCTACTAAGCTACTAAGCTATTTAAGCTATTTAAGTAACTAAGCTATATAAAACTCTAAGTCTAGCTTTATTTATCTAGCTTTATCTAGCTTTATTAAGTCTAAATTACTATAATATATAGAGATAGCTTTAGAATACATCTATAGAACTTGAAAAAAAAAAAAATTTAAACTACTTAGTTTTGAAAACGTAGATATTCTATTTCTACTAGCTAGAGGGTAAAAATTAAGTAAGAATAGAACTCTAAAGATTCTACTTATTAAGTAATTTAGTAGTTTAAGTAGCTTAAATAGCTTAGTAGCTTAGTAACTTAGTAGCTCTATATATTCTAAGTGTTCTAATAAGTATAAGAAGCTTAAGTAAGTTAAGTATTTAAAGCTAGATCTAATATATTTAATTTAGCTATATATAGCTTAGAGCTAGTCGAGCTACGAAATAAAACACTAATATTATAGCTTTTTTTTTACAATTTTTTCTTACTTATTATATTAGGGAAATTTTAGGTAGTTAGAAGATTAGCTTAAGTCTAGAATATTTAAGGTACTCTAATATAATAGGTGCTATCTCTAGATAATAACACTATTACTAGGGTATAGTAAGATTCTAATTAAAGAGTTAGAGAATAGTATAAAGTATAGTAATAGATTTAAATTATAAGTAATTAATTAGGTATACTACAAGAATGTAAGATCATTATATTAAGTTAAGTATACTATTCTAAGAAATAAAGATAGTACTATCTATATACTTAAGCCTATAGCTTATACTCTTATACTATAATTCTCTTAATATAGACTTTCTTAGCGGAATTATTTATATTTCCTAATCACTTCTTTAATATAGCTCTTTTTAGTAGAATTATTCATATTATATTATATGCTTTTCTAGAAAATATTATTTCTTAAAAACTACGCCTTTCTAGGAAATTCTTTCTAGGAATTATCTAGGGTTATAATATCTAAGCGCTCTAGAGCGGCTTGTAAGTAGCTTATAAGTATATTAAAATACTTGAAGCGCTCTAGGTTTCTAGAGTATCTAAGATATCTAAAATATCTAAAATATGTAAAATTTCTAAAATTTCTAAAATAACTAAAATAATTAAGATAAATAAGACATTATAAATACTTAGTGCTACTTAGTAAGCGAAGAACCTTAGAGTTTCTATTCTTACTAAACTTTTACTCTCTAGTAAAAAAAAGCTAAAATAGTAATAAATCTAAAAATTAAGTTAACAATAATAATAGGAAAATTTTTTAGCTACTTGGAGCTACTTGAAGTATTTAGTGCGGGTCTTAGCGCTAAGTCTACTTAGTTATTACTAAGAAAAAATTAGAAAAAGCTTTAAGTCTAATTTAACTAGTAGAATAGGAGAAGTATATAATAGAGCTAGCTTAAGGGGTAAACTTTTAAAAAGATTTATTATTATCTACTTAACCTTTAAAAACGTGGATATATTACCAATTTTTATAGGAGAGTAAAAGTTAAGTGAGAATACAAACTCTAAGATTTTTTACGTAACTTATATTTTTCATACTTACTAAGTAATTTATACTCACTCCGATTAATTAGAGTACTCTAAGCACTCTAAGCGCCTTAGATATCTTAGACTAATACTAATTTTATAAGCGCCTATATTTTTCCTAATAAATAATTTTTACTAAAAGTCTATTCTCTAGACTAGTCTATTAAAATCCTATCTATTATACTAATTAAATTAGACTAAAAACTTTTTCTAGTTTTTTTTAGCTACTAACTAAGTATATAAAGCTATGCTAAGCTATACTATAGATATTTTAGATATCTAAAGTACTCTAAGTATTTTCGCGTACTTATTAGCTACTTATAAGTAGTAGAAGTTACTTAAAGGCTTTAAGTACTTAGAATAGGCTGTAAGTACTCTAAGTAACTCTAAGTATCTAAAAAACTTTTTCTTAGATAATAGAGATAGAATTTTCACGTTTATAAAGATTAAATAGTTTAAACTTATTTTTTTTAAAGTTTTATAGGTATATACTATAGCTGTCTCTATTTATAGTAATAGTTAAAGCTAGATAGACTTAGAGCTAGATAGAGCTTAATAGAGCTAGATAGAACTAGCTAGAGTTAGATTATAAGACGCGTGCAGCGCGTGTAGTATATATATATCTAAGAGTTTATCTAGAGCTAGTGGGGTTACTAAGCCTATTACTATCGTCTATATTATCCCTAATAATAGTAGATAATAGAAATAATAGAGAATACTAGTACTACTATCTATATTACTTCTAATAAGGGTGGATAATAGAAATAATAGAGACTATAGATATAGTCTAAGTATATAGATAGTAAGAGTTTCTCTTATAAAAACCTTATACTTAACTTAATATAAGAATCTTATATTCTTATAATAAATCTAACTATCACCTTATAATATTAATCTATTATTATTATATCTTATTCTATTTCTTAATATCTTAATTAGTATTATACTATACTCTAGTATCTACTATTACTATCTAGAGATAGTAGCGTATTACATCTACCTAGTTTTTTATTAAGCTAAAGAATTCTACTTTAGAGACTAGTTCTTTACTAGAGTAAAAAGAAATAATCTATTTATAAGTTAGGGCTATTATAAGACACAAAGAGAGCCTTAAGCTACGCCTAGGCTTCCTGCTAGCAATATACTAGCTAAGCGAGAGTATATAGTAGTTACTTCTATATAATAGAAGCTCGGTAGAATTTAGTCTCCTACTAAACCAACTATATTAGTCCCTCCACGCGTGCCTTATTATTATATTACTATATTAACCCTAAGGATTTATATCCTCTAATAATTCTGAATTCTCTACTCCTACTAGAGTAGTAATCTAGTAACCTATTATATAGCGTTAATGCGACTATAAAGCGTAGGCGCTTTAACTAAGAAGTCTCCCTAATAAGATATAATAGAACTAGATGCTAATACTTCTTCGGTGGAAACGCTTAAATAGTAGTTAATATATAAGCTTAAAGCTAAACGTGTATAACTTCTAAAAAAGGAATAGTTACATGTTCTTTAGAAGGAGGTTAATATCCTCTACTAGTATAACACTAGCCGAGCGACGACTTCTACTATCCCTCCTATTCTAAATACCGTCCTAATAGGAGGCCTAGATATATATAGGGTGGTAGACCCGCTATTAATCTATAGTGCCTCTAGAGTCCTAATAATTTAAAATAATACTACCTCTAAACTAAGCTCCTTAATATTATTATATAAGCGTAACGCTAGCGGTATAGTAGTAGAGCTAAAGGCTTCTAAATAAGCTACTATTATCGCGAAGATTCCCCTATATCTAGGAAAGAATATTTAGGAGTATTAAGACTTCCGCGATAGCGTAAAGCTAGCGTTTCGCCTAGCTCCTAATACCTTCTAGAATAATAAAACTAAGATTACCTATACGCTTTAATATATTAGAAGCGATACTCGGACACTATAATTCTAATATAAGAAGGCCAACTCTAGACTTAACCCTATATAGGAAGAGTTTATAGCTTTTCTACTAGACTAGATTAAGAGCCCTATAAATAGGGAGCTACATATTAGCTTAATATATATGTAAGCTATATAAAAAGCAGGCTAATCGGTAAATAACTTTATAGTATATCTCGTATTACTAGAGTCCTAAATTAATTCTCCCTATAACCCTAAATACCTTGTTTTATACCTATTTACTAAGCTGCGTCCAGACTTGCAGCTTATAGTAACTAATTACTAAGATTTCCCTTAAATAAGATAGTAGCTAGTGTCTCTCGCCGCTTTACTAGAGGAGAATATACATATTACTACCGCTATATAGAGTAAGACTACTAACTATAAAAGGCCCTAGCTAAGCTAGTTGGGTAGTTACTACTCTAGGGAATAATTAGATAGCTAGTAGGTGTTATGCGACTCGCTAGCGCCCTATAGAGACTATCCTAATAAGTATATACCTAAGTGCTACACCTATAGTAAGTTTAGCTATAAGAGTCTAGACTATACTAAGAAACGCGACTGCAACTATAACTACAACTCAGCCCCTATTAGTAGGGTTAATATAGTATTTATATAGGGGAAAGACTACCGCCTATTAAGGGACTCTAACTAGTAGAGCGGCTACTACTATAGAAAGAGGAGACTATTATAGTCTAAGGGGAGGTCCGGTTTAACTAAGTATAGTAACCTATTACTACTCTATTAGATACGGGTGCTAAGGTGAATATTATTAACTAGCGTTTCGCTATTAAGTACTAGCTCTATATAGTAGACGCGGAACTACCGATATACTCCTAGTTAAACTCCTTATAGGTATACTATTTTAAGGCCTATAAGGTACCTCTATATCTTACTAACGTCTAGAGTAAGATAAAGAAGATTACCTTTATTTATTATAGTATAGCGGATGCGAATCCTACTATTACTATTAGGTTCCTAGGACTTAAGAAGACCTAGGTTCTAATTAACTACGAAGTAAAGGTGTGGCGCTAAAAGCTAGATAACTTATTCCTATTACTTAAACTCTCTAAGATATTCGCTAAATCTCTAGAGTAGAAGGTTAAAGTCTTCGCGATTATAACCCTCCTTTAAGTAGATAGTAAGTAAGATAATAGTAGCTTACTACTACTTCCTCTAGAGTTAAAAGAATACCGCGATATCTTCTCTAAGAAGAATACTAGTAAACTACCGTAATATATATAGGGTAACTATACTATCGATATTAAACCTGGTTAGAAGGTGCCTTATAGCCCCTTATATAACCTATCTCCCTATAAGCTCTAGGTATTAAGGGAATACCTAAATGATACTATAGAGAAGGGGTAAATCTAGTAAAGCGTAAGTCTAGCGGGTGCGCCTATTCTTTTTATCCCTAAAAAGGACAGTAAGCTACGCCTCTATATAGATTATTAGGGGCTTAATAAGGTTATAGTTAAAAACTATTTAGCTCTACTACTTATTAGCGAGATATTAGACCGTCTAGTAGAAGTAAAGGTTTTCTTAAAACTAGACCTTAAAGATGCCTATTACTAGATTTATATCTAGTAAGGTAATAAGTGGAAGATAGTATTCCGCACCCGCTATAGGTATTTTAAGTATTTAGTTATACTCTTTAGGCTTACTAACACCCCCACTACCTTCTAGAGTTATATTAATAGGGTGTTATCTAGGCTAATAGATATCTTCTATATAGTATATCTAGACGATATCCTTATCTTCTTAAATATAATTAAGGAGCACTAGTAATATATCGGCGAAGTGCTAGTAAGGCTCTATTAATACTAGCTCTATATAGGACTAAAGAAGTGCGCCTTTACTATTATAGAAGTTAAGTTTCTTAGCTATATTATATAATCTAATAGCGTTAAGATAGATCCTAGCTAGGTAAAAGCTATTACTAAGTAGAAGTCGCCTATACTATATAGAGACGTCTAGGTCTTTCTAGGCTTTATAAACTTTTACTAGCGGTTTATCTATAAATACTTAGTAATAGCTAAGCTAATCACGAACCTGCTAAAAGGCTCCTAAAATAGCTAAAAGGTAGGACTCTTTAAATAGCCTAAAGGGGCCGAGACGGCGATAAGGAAGCTATATACCACCTTTATAATAGCGCTACTTCTACACTATTATTCCTCTAAGAGGCTAATAAGGCTAGAGACTAATATATCTATAAGCGGGCTAGCCGCTATTATATTGCAGCTATATAATAATAGCTAGTAGTATCCTATAGCTTTCTAGTCTTAAAAGCTTATTCTAGCTAAGAGGAACTATAAGATATATAACTAGGAGCTACTCGCTATTATTATAATAGTAAAGTACTAGCGGTACTACTTTAATAGATTAGAGGAAGGCTTTAAAGTCCTTACTAACTATAATAACCTAACTAGCTTTACTAAAATAAAGGCTCTAAATAGGTAGTAAGCTAGGTAGGCGATAGCCCTTACTACCTATAACCTAGTAATTAAGTATAGGCTAAGTAAGACGAACCCTATAAATACACTATTAAGGTAACTACTAGATGTAAGGGAGCTACTAGAAGAGAACACCACGCTACTATTACTTTAAAGGACTCTAGAAATATAGAACTACCCTATAGGGGTGCATGTTCTATATAGTATTATAAATAGGAAGCATTCTATAGACGCTTCCGTATCGAGGCTAACTATAGGCGAGATACTTATAGGTAGTAAGGGAGATACTTACCTTTAGTTCGACTAGAACACTAGTATAATTATAATTCCGTATTATATACCTTAGGCCTAAGTTAAAATTGCTATTATAGGCGAGTAAGCCTATAATTCTAGCACGTAGCCTACAATTAAGATAATCTAGTAACTATAGGACTTTAATAACTTTATTAAGAGTAAATATACTAATAGTACGGTGTAGAGCACCCGCTAGTAACACGCTAAGAGAGACTCTATATAGTATTTTAACCCATCTAGCCTTCTAAGATGGAGGGGTAAGTTATATATTCTAGCGGAGCCGACTATTTATATAGCGCTCCTATAGCGGCACTATAATAATCTACTAGCGGGCCACTTTAGTAAGAATAAGATAATAGAGCTCTTATCCTATAAATACTACTAGAGCTCAATAAAATAAGACGTCTATAAGTATATCTTTATATATAACGTATGCTAGTAGATATAGGCACCCTATTATTATCCTTATAGCAAAATATAGGCGTTACTCTATCTAAGTCTCTCGTGGTAAGAGATTATAATAGACTTTATTATAGGGTTGCTACTAAGTAAGCGTGGTACTAGCGTATATAATATAATTTACGTATTTATTAACCGCTATACTAAGATAGCGCGGTATATCCTTACTATTAAGACTCTAGACTTAGCCTAACTAGCTAACGTCTTTATTAAAGAGATTATACGCCCTTTTAGTGTCCCTAAAGAGATTATCTTTAATAGGGGGACTATATTTACTAGTAACTTCTAGTTAGACTTCTATTTCGCTATAAAGGTAAAACACTAGCTAAGTATAGCCTTCTATCTATAGATAGATAGGTAAATAGAAAGGTAGAACTAAACGCTAGAGCACTACCTACGAGTTTACTATAATAAGAAGTAGAGTAACTAGATATAGCTCCTACCACTCGTAGAGTTCGCATATAATAATACTACCTATATAATAACGGGTATTAGCTCGTTCTATATCTACTATAGCTACTACTTCTAAGTAGAGTATAAACTTAAAGTGGTAGAGAATAGTATAGTGCCTACTACTATAGAAAGAATTATAGAACTATATCACAAGCGAGAAATTCTAGCGAAATGCTAGGAAGCCGCTATATAGTCCTAAGCTAAGTATTATAACTAAAAGCATTAGCCTAAAAGCTACTATAAGAGAGACTTAGTTATAGTCTTAATAAAGAACCTTAACTAGAGACACCCTAATAGGAAGCTATTAGCTAAATATATTAGACTATTCTATATAGATGAGCTAATTAGTAAGTAGATATACCGCCTATACCTCTTTAGCTCCTACTATATCCACCCTATCTTCTATATTAGTCTTCTTAAGCTATACCGAAGATAGTAGGGCGATAGTAAAAAGCTAATACCTAGTCTAGTAGATCTTAGCGAAGAAGCGCCTACTAACTAATATATCGTGAAAGAGCTAAGGGATAAGAAAATATAGTGGAGAGTTATTAAGTATTTAGTTAAATAGAAGGGCTAGTTAGAGGAGTATAATAAATAGGTCGTGTAGAATAATATTAATAAAGACCTTATCTAGGAATACTAAGATAAGTTAAAATAGAAATATAGAGGATAAGTAGGTGAAGTATAGATTACGATTATATAGAATAATATTATAAGAGCCTATAAAGTATTATTATTAATAGATATAAGGCTCTAAAGCTATTAAGCTAGTAAAACGCTAGTAAACCGCTTCTACTCCCCCTACTCCTCTATACTCTCTAGTGGGAGAGATAATAGTAAAGAGCTACTCTCGCTTATTATATTCTTCACTCTAACTAGCTCTAGATCTACCTAAGAAATATTAGTAAAAGAACTATAAACGACTATAAGACGCTACCTATATTATATTATATAATATTATAGATGCCTTCTAATACTTTATAGATCCTCTAGGCCTCGCGTAGTAGGGCGAGTTATAGCTTCTTGCCCTAAAGCTAGTAATAAAACCCCTACTTATTAGCGGCGCGGATAAAGGCCTTAACAGCTTTAGTATAAGAGATCTAAGCCTTCTTTAAGGTAATAGCCGCGGCTTCTACCTACGCACTACTAGTAACCTATAAGGCTACCTCCTTATCACTTATACGGAATAGCTCGTTTAAACGAGCTATAAATTCGGCGGGGACTTTGCTAAAGGGCTTGCTAATTTTAGCGCAATAGATATACTTAGCGAACTTCTTCTTAACGTAGAGGCTCTAACCACCTAGATTAACGCGCTTAGAGTAGTATAAGTATATTAGCTTAAGCGGCTTAATAGAAGCGCAAGCTGAGTGTAAAGTGATTATTTTTTAATAAGAATTAGCCGGCGAGCCGTAGGGTAACCGCGTGTCTATATAACTTATAGATAATATACTAGGGAGCGATATTATTACTACTAAAGAGATAATAGTAAGAAGTAGGTAGAAAGTAGAGTATATTAAGCTTTAAAAAACTAAAAGAGTATATAATATTTATATACTTATTAAGACTTATAGTTTACTATTTATTTATCTTTACAAGCTTATTTTGCATTATAGCCTTATTTCTATTTACTTCTATATTACTTATAGTAATATAGTGTTTTTATATATTATAAACGGAGGGCTTAATAGTAATAAGTAGGTATACTACTACTAAGAATAGCCGTGTAAGAAGGAGGAGGTAGTTATAAGATATAAAGAGAGCCTTAAGCTACGCCTAAGCTTTCTACTAGTAATATACTAGCTAAGCGAGAGTATATAGCAGTCGCTCCTATATAATAGGAGCTTAGTAGAATTCAGTCTCCTACTAAACTAACTATATTAGTCCCTTCACGCGTGCCTTATTATTATATTACTATATTAACCCTAAGAATTTATATCCTCTAATAGCTATCTACTCTTAGATAAAGACGAATACTATCTTAAGAGTATTTAGATAATTCTTTAAAATACCTAGAAGATTGCAAATATAATAGTTTAGTATAATCTATTTATAGAGAAATCTAATACTTTTAACTATAACTTATATTAGGAAAAATTTAGGCGCTCGTGAAATTCGTATTAGTCTAAAATATTTTAGGCGCTCTAAGCGTGCCTTAAGCGCTTAGAGTGCTTTACTTAGGGGCTTTAAGTATACTCTAAGCGCTCTAGGCGCGCTCTAAGTACTTAAAGCGCGCTTAAAGTGCTTACCTAAACTACTCTAAGTGCTTAGAGCACGCTTAGAGCATGTTAAAATACTTAGAGTGCTTTAAATATCTAAAATATTTAAATTATCTAAACTATCTAAAATATCTAAGATGTATAGTAAGCCTAAAACGGCTAGTATTACTTAGTAGGCAAAAAAAAACATAAATTATATAAAAAATCTTGGAGTTCTCTTTCTCGCTTAGCTTTTACCCCCCTGCAAAAATAGCTAATATATCCACGTTTTTAAAAGTTAAGCGGATGATAATTATTTTTATTAAAAGTTTACTTCTTGAACTAGCTTTATTATATAGTCTCTCTATCCTACTAGATAGATTGGACTTGAAGCTTTTTTCAATTTTTTCAGCTGCTAACTAAGTATGCCAAGCCATGCCAAGCCATGCCAAGCCCTACCTCTAGACGTTTTAGACGTTTTAGATACTTTGAACAATTTGGACAATTTGGATGTCTTGAATATTTTAGATATTCAAAGCGCTCCGAGTGTTTTGACACGCTTGCAAGCGGCTCGCAAGCGGCTCGCGAGCGGGTAGAGTCACTTAGAGGCTCTAGGCGCTTAGAGCGGGCTCTAAGCGCTCCAAGCGGCTCCGAGTGCCAAATTTTTTTTCTTAATATACCTATTACTAGAAGCACTACTTGATACCTTCTAGTAGAGATTATAGAAGCTTATAGAGAATCTAAAGCTAAGAAACCTTCTAGTAATAAGAGATCTAAGATTAAGATTCCTGAAATAGAAGACTCTAATTAAGAGAGAGCTAATAAGAGTAAACTAATACCTAGTATTAAAAGCCTAGTTCTTCTATTAGTATTAAAGGAGCTAAGTATTTTTAAAAAGTTTAAATTAATCTACTCTATACTTTTTATAATATAACTAGTAATTATCAACTCTCTATATAGTTAGTCTATAGATTAACTTCTTAAGGAAATTATATCTAAGCTTGATCTAAGTGCTTCTTTCTTAGCTAGAGGTAAAAAGATATATAAAGCTTCTACTACTATAGATAATTTATAGCTTTAGCGTCTAGTTCTAAGTAAGAATAAAAAAGATACTACTAGTAATAGAGTTAAGCCTAAAAGAGGTATATTAGTAAATCTTTTTTTCCTCTTAGAGCCTCTTTAAGTGCTTTAAGGGCCCTCTAAGCGCTTTAAGGCTCTAAGCGACTCTTACCCCTACTAAAAAGCTTATAAGCGTATTTAAGCGCCCTAAGTACTTAAGGCGCTTTAGATATTTAAATTATCTAAATTATTTAAATTATCTAAATTATTTAAATTATCTAAATTATCTAAAATATCTAAAACATCTAGAGGTATAGGCTTAGTAGAGCTTAGTATACTTAGTAGCTTAAAAAATTAAAAAAAGCTTTAAGTTTAATTTACC
>NW_006913389.1:0-11596 GCF_000281105.1 Coniosporium apollinis CBS 100218 | reverse complement strand
GCTAGAAGCACCTTTCTAACTTCTACTTAATTCTAAATATAGAGACTATCGGTTACTCTTAAAGCTAGAATTCTTAGCTATCTCTTAATTACTAATTATAATAAGAGCGTTTAGATTAAGACTAGATATAATATCTTAATAAAGCTAATCTACTAACTAATTATATAGAGGGTCCGTAACTACTACTTATACTATAGAAACTATAGAGTAAATTAATTTAAGTCACTTAAAAACGCTTAGCTCGTCCTATATTAATAGAAAAGCTAGACTCTTAATACTAGTAACTAGTTTATTTTTATTAATCTCTTCTTAATTAGACCCCTTCGCCTTAGGAACTCTAGCCTTAAACTACTTATTACTAGAAGGTTCTTTAGCTAGAGGCGCTCTATAAGCTTTTAGAATTCTTACTAAAAGAAGGTAAGCTACACTTCTAGTAATAGATAAGTTATAGTTCGAAATATTAGACTTATCTATAGATAGTTTATACTAATCTACTATAGTTATAACTTTCTAGGTATTATAATAAACTATATAGTTATTCTTGAACTAGTACTTATTCTTTTCCGATTATAGATACTTCTAGCTTATAAATAGATTATCTTCTACTATTCTAATAAAAGATATATCTTTAAAATAATACTTCTCCACTTAGTAAAGCGTGGTATAGGCTATTCTAAACTAATTAAGGGCCTTCTAATACTAAGTATAAAGATACTCTTTTCGAGAAGTAGGAGTACTAAAGAGCTTTATAAGATTAATAATAATCACTATATTATACTAAAAGACTCTTTCTAATAGCGCGTCTAAAATAGAGCTTAGGCTATATAACACTACTTCTAGAACTATAGTAATAAACTAAGACTTAAAGATATTATTATTACTAAAGAATGTAGGTATTACTTATTACCTCCGAATATAAGCAACCCTAATATTATCTACCTTCCTTCTATATATAAACCTATTCTCGTCTACTTTTAGTCCCTATTAGAGGTAGTCTCTATTATATTCTACACCTTGGTATTAGGAATAAAGATTATTAAGACTTAAACCTTAATTTCTATTAATTAAGAGCTTTAGAATAAAGGGGTAAGTAATAAGTATATAGTACTTATTACTATACTTAGTAATCTCTAGATAGAGTATCTATAGGTTCTACTATATAAATTACTAAGATAGTAAGAATATTAGGTTAAGTAAGTATAGCTCCCTCTAGGAATTATTAGAATATAAATACTTTTACTAATACTACTAGTAGTATTAGAGAACCTAATTCCACTTAGTATAAATAGCTTAATACTAAGAATTAATAATACTCTTAAGACTCTTTCCCCTATATACAAACTTAAGACCCTTTATTACTTAGTTATTTAGAAGTATTAAAAGCCCTTTTATAGTTTCTTTTAATATAAACTCTAGATATATAGGAAATACCTATAATCTCTAGATCTTTTTATTATAAGTATTTTAAAAATCTATAGTTCTTTTATTAAGAAATATACTAAACTAATATATTAAATCTATAACTAGCTATAAGTTTTAGAGACTAATATAAGAGATATACTCTAAATAAGTATAGAAAGTTTTTATTATAGTTTAGACTTAGTATTCTTTAGTATTCGGATCTTTAGTTATTCTAGAGTTATATAACTAGGTCACGTGCTCTACTTATAGAGTTATCTTCCTATTTTTCTTACTACACCTTCTAACCTTATATAATATTCTATATATCACTTTAATAAATTAAGTTTTAGTATTAAGCCTCTCTACATCGTGATAGTTTTAATTAGTATATTATTTCGCAGCTCTAAAAGTTTACTAAGTTTCTAAATATAGAAGGCGCAAAGTTCCTTCTTAAAGGGCTTAAAATTAATAGCTTCTTAAAGCTATATCTCAATTATCTAGTTAGCTAGGTTACTATTTAACTTTTTAAGTTTAGACTTATCTATTCTTAAATTAAGAAGTCCTATAGGAATATACCTAGAGTATTAGTAATCTAAGTCTATAATCTCTTCTATAATAGCTAGCTTATATTCTAGAAGTTTCTCCTCTTACTTTATATCTAGCTAACCTATTTTCTCTATAGCCTTACTCTTCTTTTTACTTTTCTATATAACACTACTACCCGCGCTCTTATAGTCTAGGCCTATAACCTTTTTACTATTCTTTAGTTAACCCTAGGATCTTATTATACATTTTAGTGGTAATAAGCTAGGTAACTTACCTCTCTAATACTTTTTACTCTTTTTCTTTAAAGTGGACTATATACTAGTTATAGTAACTAGTAGTAGAAATACTAGACTACTAGAAGCTTTAATAATACTATAGTAGTGTAGGAGGTTTATTAAATAGAAGCTGGTATAGAGTGCGCGTGCTAAGGTTTAAGGGTCTTTATTAATTAATTAGTAAGACAACTAAGTCAGTTAGTATTAGTTGTATTATAGTACTAAGTATTACTATACTTATTCTATATATTATTCGGCCTTATATAACCTATCACCGTAATTCTATTAGAGCCTTAATAGTCCTACCTTAATACCTCACTTCTATAGACACATACAACCTACTCACCTAAATTTATACTTATACCTCTTACCTACGATATTTTAGTGACTATACTAGGGGATTTATAAGGTAATATATAGGTGTGTGATTCGTAGTTAAGAGCTATTATAAGAATTAGAATTTATATTGAGGACGGTATATAGGCTATAAATATATTGTAGTAAGAAACCACTAATATTAAGAACTCTACTAGGTGTAGAGCATTAATAAGTAGGATAATAGTTAAAAAGAAAACTCCCTTAACTTAGTATTATAATAACGTTAAGGACTCTAAGGACTCTACAGAGTGTAGAGTATTAATAATTAGAATAATAGTTAGGGAGAGAACTCCCTTAACTTAGTATTATAATATAGGTATTAAATTAACCTTAAAAAGGTTTAGTTTAGATTAGAGTAACTAATATTAACACGCGGACTTAGGCGCAATTGCTAAATAGAGGTCTAAAAGGGACTTATATAGCTATAAAGGGTATAAATAGTTTAGGATAATAGGACGCGCGGTTAGGAAAATAGTATCTAGTAGAAAGAGCTAGGAACTACCTCTTTAGTAAGATTATTATATATCTATTTTAAGTAGAGCTATAAGGAAGTTCTAGATAGTTCGGATCCGCTTCTATAAAAGAATAGGGTTATATTCTAGCTAGAATGAAACTCTAACTAGTAGAAGATATCTTTAAGATCTAGAAAGTAGTAAATAGAAGTAGAGCTATAGGAGTTACTATAAAATAGCTAGTAAGTATTTATAGAACTCTTCCCTTATAAGAAGTTAGTGCCGCATCCTTATTAGAAGCTTTTAAGTACTATTTACTATTATACTACTTGCTTTTAAAGAATTTCTATTTACTCTTATTAGGACTTTCGATTTAATATATTCTTTATTCTCTTAAATATCTACTCTATCTCTTAGACTTAGTGCCGCTTAAGCCTATATAGCTAGAGATACCACTAGCTTATTAAGTAGTAATAATAAAAATACTCCTCTACCTACACTCTCTCCTAAAAAAGTTCTAAAGCCTATAGCTATTTCTATAGGCGGAGCTCCTTCTATAGGGTCCCCCTCTAATATAAGAAGTGCGGCGGATTAGCTTATATCTTATTTCGAATCTCGCCTAATAGCTCTAAAAATACTAATACCTATAGTAGGTTCCTTAGAACTTCCTCTATTTAATAGTGTTAACGCTACTTACTAGCTTTATTAGTATAAAGCTACTATAAGGAACTACTATCTTACTAATAGGAAGCGAGCTTCTAGGCTTCTAGACTTCTACACTAAGTAGCTATAAGCCACTATTAAGGGGATAGAGAAGTGGAAGAATAAGAATTAGACTAAACTTAAAGAGTATATTAAGCTAGAGTTTTATAATAATAACTCTATATAGCGTATTAGAATCTAATCTTTCTTTATTAAATAGCTTTCTAAATATAAGATTAAGGTTACTAACCTTAAAGCCTTTACCTATAAGTATATTGTTATATTCTAGAAATACGTTAAGAATAGAGTACTCGATTAATACTTATAATATACTTAGTTCCTTTAAAAGCTATTTATTAAGAGCTAGGAAACTCTCTTTAAATAGTATAAGTTTATAACTTATAACCTATTATTCTTCTAATTTAAACAATTAATAGAGGAGGTTAATAAGTTAACTCTTATTAAAAAGTCCTTCTAGGTATTTAAGTAATTAGAAGTAGTTAATTTGCTAAATACTCTTAAGTATTTAATTAATAGGGCTTAGGACGTAAAGACTATAAAGGTTAAGAATATTTTATTTCCTAAAGCTTTTATATTTTTTCTAATAGTAGTAACTTTAAGCTAAGGTTATACTCTTTTATAAACCACTTAGCTAGTAATACTAGCTATCCCTATAGTTTAGAAGGCGCCCCTACCTATTTATAAGAGTAAGATTAATAATCTAGTATAGTAGTTTACTATAATAGATCTTAACTAAGCTAGTATTAGTAGTCTAATAATATAGATACCTTAATATAGAAATGTATATTATAATAGCTAGAAGTTCGCAGCTTTTTAGGGGAAAGTAGAAGCCTTCTATCCTTATTCTATAAACTACTCTAGTTAGCTTCCTTCTTAGAACTAGTATATATTTAGGAATAATACTTCTTATACTAATTAGAGTTTAGAAGTGCCTCCTATAAACTAGTAACCTTTAAATTTATTTTACTATTAGGGGGGTTATAAAAAGTAGTATAACTTCTACCTTAACTATAAGTAACTATTAGAGATAGTTAAGAAAGAATACTATTATATAGAAGAAAACTAGATTATTAAAGGCACCTATAAGAGTCCTAGATAGCTAATCTATTTACTAAAAAAGAATAAGCTAAAGGCACTAAAACAGAACTTTATAATAAAAGATATAAAGATATTAGCTTCTTAAATTACTCTCTTAGAGCCTAGTATAAATAATTTAGAAAGTAATAAAAAAAATTAGTCTAGAGTTACTAGAATACTAGAAGGAGGAGCTTATTAATAGTAAGTATAGGGCCTACTCTATAGAGTCTAGATAGAGTGTTAACGCAGCCGCTCAAGGAAGTATTAGATATTAAGGGGGATACTATAAAGGTATATAAGAGGCTTATAGCTAAGGGTTTAATAACTACCCTACTATTATTAATAGTAATATAAGGGTTACTAAACCTAGACTAAAGCCTATAGTTATAAAAGAAATACGTAATAGAGAATACTTTCCTTATAATAGAACCACTATCTTACTATTATAGCTACTACTAAACTAGTAGGCTTTTTATATAGTAGAACTAGAGCTATAAATATAGAAGGTTAAGCTAACAAATAACGCAACTATAGTGGAGGCGCCTATAATTAAGCCTATAACTAAAAAGAAGAATACTAAAATAGAGCAAGTAAAGATTATTAAAGTATAGGGTCTATTAACTAATAACTAGCTTCTAGAAGAGATAGTAGAGCTAATTATAAAATAAAAAATTATACTTTCTTTTAGTTAGCTGCTCGCAAGAATACCTAAGGTCTAAAAACTCTTAATAGAAGTAGTCTCTAAGAATAAAGTTAAGAATCTTAAAGAGAAGCTTACGCGGTCTACTAATAAGCAGAAAGCTTTAAGAGAGGTATTTTATATTAGTTATATCTAGTTCTTTACTATAAAGGTGCTTATAGAGTGAGAAGTCTACTAAAAGTAATAAAAGTACTACTATAAGTATTCTCTTATTTCTATTTTTATAGGAGACTACTAAGGTGTAGTATTCTTAATAGCCCTTCTAGATACTAGAGCTAAAATCAACCTTATTAAAAAGAGGTATACTAAAAAGGCTAGTCTTATTATTAATAGTCTTCCTAAGTATATATATAGTTATTAATTAGTTATAGTAAATAACAAGGAGGCTAAGTTCCTTAGAATTATTACTAATACGCCTATTTAGGTTAGTAGGATAACTATTAACACTCTATTTTTAGTAGTAAAGAATATATCTTAAGATATTATCCTAGAGGTACATTTCTATTACTATAGGTTAGTATTAATTTAGTACTTTCTAAGCGAAGAGATATAGTGCTAAATTACCTCTATTAATAGCTTATATAAGGCGAGGTTTATTATAAGCTATATAGAAGAGATTCTAGATTAGATAACCTACTTTATAGAGTTAGTATCTTTAAAAGAATAAGCGAAATAGTAGCTAGCTATATTTTTATATTAGATTTTACACTAGTATATAACACTCTAGTAAGAGGGTAGTTCTTTTTTCTTTATAATTATATTTAGAGTTTAGAGTTTAAGATTTTAGGTAAATATTATAAGAGGAACTAAAGTTTTACTAGCCGCGCTAACTACTTTAGAGTTAATCTAAATTAAGGGGTTAACTCCTACTTTTAAGTATTCTAAGTATCCCTATCTATAATTTAGAAGCGTCTATATTAAATCTTATTACTTATTGTAAATAGTGTTAAGCTCGCTTTAATAATATAATTCTTAAAAAGATTTAATAATACTACCCTTAAATAGAAGTTATATTACTAGAGAATAGGGGTATACTAAAACTAGTTACATATCTTAATACTCTATAAGTATAAGGTAGATAAGATTCGTTCTATAGACTCTTTAGAGTCTAATAGATTTAAGCCTAGAGGCTCTCTTAACTAAAAATAAAAAGTAATAAAAAAAGTAAGTATTTAGAGTCACTTCTATTTAAAGGGACTATATAATTACTAGATTAAGCCGCGTTTTATAGATTTACTAGTTAGATACAAGGTAACTCCTAAGCGCTTAAAGGTAATAGTAGTTAGGGAAGAACTATAGCTAAAAGAGAGGGAGCTTTTTAAAGCTATAGTAATAAACTAAGAGGTAGCTTTTACCTAATTATTCTCTAAAATTAGTCGACTAAATCTAGATATTACCTCTTCCTAAATAATACGCACTATTCTATATAATACCTAGTAGGTAAAGAGCTTTCTAGTACCTAAGGTACTAGATAAAAAGGTAATAATAATACTAAAAGAGTAACTTAAAAATGGTCTACTAGAATCTAGCTATAGTTCTTATTATAATCTATAGTTCTTAGTTAAAAAGAAAAATAGGAAGTATTAGCTAGTTAATACTATATAGAATATTAATATAGTTATAATTTAGAATATAAATATACCTCTAAACCTAAATAAGTTCTCGGAATAGTTTATAGGGTGTATAATTATAAGTATTATTAACTTTTTCTTTAAATATAACTAGATTTCTTTAGATAAAATATACTATAATCTTACCATCTTTATAACTCCTCTTAGACTACTTTAGTAGACTACTCTTACCTAAAGGGCTATAAATTCGGTTACGTAGTTTATAAGAATTATAATAAAGATCCTCTAAGACTATCTTCTAAGAAAGGGTCTCCTCTTTTTTAATAATATCGCTATTAAAGGCGCAATAACTATATATAATAATAAGAAGGTTATTACTAGAATTTACTAGTTTATTCTTAAGTATATCTAGTAGCTTAATAGTATTCTTATAGACCTTAAGCGCGCTAGTTATACTATTTCTAGAGAAAAGTTATAGTTCTATATAGTATTAATTAAGATTATTAGGTTTCTTTATCATACTATAGAATAACATCTAGTTAATAAAAAGGTTATAAAGATTATTAACTAGCCGCTCTACAAAAATCTCTATTAGGCTAAAGTATTTATAGGTATTTACACTTATTATAGGGTATAGGTTATTAAGTTTACTCTTATTATAGAGCCAATCTTCTAATTATTCTAGTCCAACTAGGAATTTAAATAGGAAAGGAAATAAAAGGAGGTAATAAAATACTAAAGAACACCATAGTAACAGCGCCCACGCTAGTTAAGCTAGATTACTTAAAAAAGGTAGGAGAAATTATTCTCGCTATTAATATAAGTAGGAAAGGATAGAGAAGCTACCTTATATAACTTAGTAAAAAACGTAGAAGGTATTTATATTAGTATAAAAGCGGCCTCTAGTCCGAATAAAAGTAAAAGTATAATACTAAAAAGTTAGAGTATTAAGAGCTACTTTATACCCTTAAAAAGCTTTAGGTCTAGCTCTATAGAGCGAAGTTTACTATAGAGACTAATACTAACACGCTAGTTATATAACTTAATTATATAATATCTAACTTATTAGAAGCTCTAATAACTAGGTAGCTTACTTAAATTTAGCTATAAGACTTTAAAGTTTAATATATTTTAAGTGTAAAGAATATAGTAGCCGACACCCTCTTATAAAAGCTACTAAATAAGAATAACCCTTTATAGAATACTAAGAATATTAATAATTTTATTAATATTCAACTCTCTTCGATTTTAGTTAGTTATATAACTATTAAGAATAATAAGAAAGTTCTACTAGAGCCTAAATATTTAGAGAACTCTTAGGTTATTACTAAATACCTTTTAACTCTTAGGCGGCCTTTAAGTATTTTAGTAGTAGACTTTTCTTAATTTAAAAAGCGCGCTTTAAGGTATTTTATAAGAAATAGGCACTTATTCTAAAGAGCTTTAAAGAATATCCTACTCTAAAGAGTAGTTAATACTAAGGAATATTATTAGGGGATTCTATAAAGCTACTATAATAAGTTAGAATACTAAAAAAGAAAAAGTACCTACTAAAGGGTTATAGACTAATACTATTAGGATAACCTCTACTAGAATATTAAGTAATATATTAAGACTTATAAGTAGTATTAGATATAAGCTTTAAGCTATAAGAAGAAAGCCTTATACCTAACCTAGACGTCTATGCTATATAAAAAATAGGTATTAGATATAGTCTATATACCTGCTATAAATAGTAAGTATTACTTAGTTCTCGCTTAGAAAGATATCTTAAAATAGATTAAGGGCTAAGTGCTTACTATTAGTAATTTAGAGTCTATTACGCGGTTTATTTAGAATAATATTCTCTACTATTATAGCGGCTTTAGGAAGCTTATTATAGATAGTAGTCTAGAAAATAAGGGAGAATTAATTAACTTACTAAAGTAATATAGTATAAAAAGAATTAATATCTCTACCTATTACCCCTAGGTAAATAAAATAGTTAAAAGGGGATATAAGCCTATAACTAACACTTAAGCGAAAATAACTAAAGAATTTATAGAAAAATAGACTTATTATCTACCTACTATTCTCTAGGCGGATCATACTACTATATAGGCTACTACTAATATAATTCTAGTAAGAGTTATCTATAGAAACGATTATATTTTACTAATTAAAATAGAACTTCCTATATAGCGAATCTTACTCTAAAAAGAAGTCTAAATAATAGCGAATCTTTTTATATTACGAGTCTAGTAATTAAAGAGGCGTAATAAGAATATAAGCGAGGCTCTTTTAAGTATATGCTGTTACTAAAAATAGAATAAGAAGTATTTTAATAATTATTAGCGCCTATACTAGAATATATTTAATATAGGCAATCTAGTCCTTCTTTATAATACGTAACTTAATAAGGTATACTATAAAAAACTTAACTTTAGATAGAAGGGTCTCTACTTTATTTACTTTACTTCTAATAACTAGGAAATATATATAATTAAGGAACTTAATAGAACTATATTTAATAGTATAAAGCTAGGTAACTAGCTAAAGCGTTTCTATATATACCTTACACTAAAGAGTGAAGAATCCGAACTCCTAAATATTCTATTAGTAGAGAAGAATAAAGAGGAGTTAGACTTCCCTTATTACCTAGAGTAGTTAATCTAGAAGAATTATTTAAGAAGGGTATTAAGCCTATTATTTAGAAGGTAATTAACTAAGTATTATAGAACTGATATACTCTATTACTTTAGGTAGTTATCTAATATCGCGCGCAGTCTCTATAAGTAGTAATATAGTATTATACTATATTACCTAAGGTGGTTACTTCTTAACACTTATAGTCTTATATAAAAACAATTAATAGATCGGACTCTAAGTAAAAAGAAAAGTAAGAAATAAATAGAAATTATAATTCTTATAAGCTCCTTTTACTAATTTTTTACTTACTTATATTTATATTTTCACTTTCTATTTCGCTTACCTACTACTATAAGGCTTTTATTTAATTTATAAGTTTTCTTCTTATTTAAAAATAGGTATCTATATTAGGATTTCTAAGCGTTTATATTCTTACTATTATAGGAGGCTAGATAAATAATCTAGACGTAATAAAGCTAGTATAAAGCTTATAGCTAGTTGAAAGCGCTTTTACCTCACTCTTTAATAGTATAGAGGGTGCTTTAAGTTAATAAATAAGCAGCTTATTTCTATTAAGCCTAAAGTAGTAGGGTTAAGTTATAGTCTAAGTTTATAGTAGATTAGTACTTACTATCTAGTTTCTTAGATTTTTTTAGCTTCTCTATTAGCTTCTAAAATCTAGTTCCGTCTTTATTATCACTCTCCCTATTTATTACTTAGAAAGAATAGCTCTTTAGCTTCTTTATTAGCTTCTAAAATCTAGTTCTATCTTTACTATTACCCTCTCTATATTTAATATTTAGGAAGAACTTAGGTATAGTAGTAGCCTATACTACCTCTTATAAGTATAGAGGCGCTATATTTAAGATAGAAGTGCTATATAGTCTTCTACTGTATAGGCTGGATTAGTAATATAAATAGGCTACTACTATATAGCTTTCTACTCTATAGGCTAAAGTAGTATAGTAAATAAGTTACTATCTATATAATTTTTTACTCCACGAATTAGGTTAGTGTTATAGATAGTCTACTACTATAGAGTCTTTTACTCTATTAGCTTCTAGAATCTAGTTCTATTTTTATTATTACCCTCTCTAGCTATTACTAGAGAGGTTAGTATAGTGGACAGACACTATAAGCTACCTATCTATTAGTAATAAAAGAAAGAGGGAGGAAGAAAGGAAGTGGAAGCTCTTTTATAAGCTACTACTAGAGAATATCTAGTAAAATAGAGTAGCTAGCTATAGCTACACTTAGTATTAAAAAGGGAGATTAGAGGAAATATACTAGAACCACTTTAGAAAAACTATATCTTATTCTAAGACCTTAAATAAGAGGTTGCTTTTAATAAAAGGAAACCTAAAGCTAGTTAGAAGGGGACTTTAGAGAACTTCTTTAAGAGAGAAAGAGACTATAGTTAACACCTAAAGAGATAAGAGGAGGTACTTATTAGAGAGTCTAAGAATTAAGGTTATTAAATCTAGAACTACCCTAAAATTATATACTAGATAAGAGAGGCAAGCTTTCCTTTACTTTAAGTACTATAAAAAGATATTTTCTAGTAAGAAAGATAGTTTATTAGCTAAATCTAATAACTAGAGGATAGTTATTTAGATAAGAAAGAGATAATACTTAATACTTTAGGAAAGTCTTCTAATAAAGATACTATTAATAGAATAAGAATAAGGTATCGCGCCTCTACTATAAAGCTTATAGCTTCTATCTATTATAAGAATAAAGATTTAATATAGTTAACACTTGTTTTTAGCTACTTATATAGTTAGAGTTTAACTAGTTAAAGGGTATATAGAAGCTTAGTCTAGATAGAGTTATATACTTTTTATA
>NW_006913388.1:0-11635 GCF_000281105.1 Coniosporium apollinis CBS 100218 | reverse complement strand
TATATATATACCCTTAGCTAGAGATATAGTATTCAAGAGCTTTAATGTATAGATATATAAGCTAAATTTATACCCTTCTTTTACTAACTAGTTTCTTTTTTACCTCTAAATTCCAAGATTTAAAGAAAAGAGACGACTTGGAAAATAGCTTGGAAAATAGTAAATCCGTTGGAAAATAGACTATATAAGGGGTACTCTAGGTGGAACACTAGTTATATATAGTAAGTAGATAATAGTAATAAGTATAATATAGAAAAACTAATATTAAAAGATTTCTTAGGTAGAAAAAAGAGCTTTTAATCTTTAAAGCTACTAAAACTCGAAATCTAAGTTTAAATAACTTACTACATAGACGTAGTAATATAGAGCTACAATGTATAACTATATAAGCTAGATATACTAACTACTTTTACTAGTAAATGCATTTTCCATCTCTAAATTCCAAGATTTAGAAAAAGAGACTTGGAAAATAGCTTGAAAAATAGTAAACTTATTAGAAAATAGGCTATTTAAAGAGTATAATGTATATTGCTAATACTAGATATAACTAAGACTATATTTATAAGTATAGTATAGAAAAACTAATACTAAAGAGTAATTTAGAGAGAGAAGAAACATTTTAGTCTTTTAAACTATAAGATACTTATTGTTAGTTAAGATACACTTATCTATATATATCTTTAACCTATTCTAGTAGTAATAGGTATTAATAGAAAACCCTATAATTATATTACCTAAATTTTAAGACTTAAAAGAAAGAAAATACTTGGAATTTAGCTTAGAAAAGAGTAAATATATTAGAAAATAGACTACTTAGGGGGCATTTAAGGTAGATGAGTAATATAATACACTAACTAGACTATATAAATGAGTATACTATAGGAAAACTAATTTTAGAAGGTATTATTACTAAGAAGAATGTCTTTTTATCACGAACCGCGGCAGATGACGCGGAACAAAGGTGATCAGTGCTAAACGTCACGTGGGGGACTAATCACTCAGGATGCCAAGAAGTACCTAATTAGTGTAATTAGTGTGATTAGGAACGGATTACTCTAATTAGGGGGATCATGGTGTGAGGCATCGCAGTATATAGGCCGCACTGTTCTTGTTTATTAGAATAGTGTGCTTAACTTAAATAAGAATCTAGTATTCTTTATAACTTAATCTAATCTCACTACGTGATATTAATCCTCACCTTATTAACTATATCTTAGCACTATTTCCTATCTCCTTAATTAGGACCCTAACTATTATAGTAACCTTTATTATCTGGTAATAGCACCTCGTTACACTTTTAAATCTTTAAAACTACTTAAAGACTAGATCTTAGTCTAGAAACTATTATTTAGATATATTATTAAAGTATTATAATCCTAGTACGTATTGATAGAATACTATAGAGCTACTATATTTATTTATATAAAAGATATACATTTAATTGACTATAATAAGAGAAAATATATATAAGATCTATTTAGAAAGAGTATTAATTAATATTAGTAGGATATCTTAAAGTGTTTATATATAAGTAGATAGACTAAAAGGTACTTTAATAGCTAAATTAAGAGTAATTAATAAGAACTATATAATAAAGAATAGTATAAAGAGATATTAGTATTAAACATATAGTGCTAGATAATATAAGAATAGCTTAATAATTATAATTATAGCTAATAGTAGTACTAGCTATTATAGGAGTAGTCTATCAATTTAAATTAAGTAGTATTACTAGACTAGATAGAAATAGTATAGTAGTACTAGAGATCTATAAGTTATAATAATAAACTAAGTAGAAGTATTAGAATTAGTAACACTAGACTAAGTAAAGGTAGTAAAAGAGTTAATAGTATTAATTACTAGTAGCGCTAGACTAAGTAGGGATAGTATAAGAGTTAATAATATTAACTAGTACTACTACTTAGACTAAGTAAGAATATTATAATAAGTAGATATAAATAGTATTAATAGTACTAGACTAAATAAGAATAGTTAAATAGCTAGTAATATTAATTATTAGTACTACTAGACTAAGCTAGAAAAGTATGTAATTAAAATAATATATAAAAAATAACGCTAGACTAAGTAGGAATAGCTTAATAGTTAAAATAATATAAATAAGTATATATTTAGAGCGCTATACTTGAGTGAGAGTAGCTTAATAGTTAGAATAATATATATTAATATATATAAGTAAGTCTAGACTATATAAGACTAGCTTAAAAAGTAAGGCTATATATTCTAATTCATATTAATAATACTAGACTCAATTAGGAAAATTTAATAATTATATCTTCCCATAATTAGTAGCACTAGATCTAGTAAGAATAGCTGGGTAATTAGTATTAGTTAAGCTAAGTAATACTAATAACGTTGCAATTCTTGTTCTATTAGCTAAGATTAATAGACTAGCTATTAACTAGCTATATAAGACCCTCTCTTTACTCTCTATCTTTTACTTTACTTCTTTATCTGCTAAGCTTTAGTTAGTACTCTTATTAGCTATACTTCTACTAAGAAAAATACTCTTACTTAAGCTACGCCTCTAAACTATCTACTATACTACCTACTATACTATCTAATTGTCTATCTATCTATCTATACTATCTATCTATCTATAAAGAGTAACTCTCTTAAGAAAACACATATTTTAAAGATTATCCTAAGTCTAATCTTCTCTATATATCTTTTCTATTAAAGAACTCTAAATTACTATATAAAAAAATAATCAAGTAAGTAGTTATACCTTAATCTACTCTAAATAAACACTAATAGACTAAATAGACTAGAAAAAATATCCTCTACTACCTCTATTACCTCCGGAGATAGTTCTATTTATACTAAAGTAGATACTTTACCTCTTAGATTTAAATATAATTTAGAATTTAGTATTCTTATCTGTAGTACCTGCTAAATAGCTATTGAAAGTAATAAGAAAAACTCTATTAAAGGACATATTAAAAAGCACTATAAAGAGTCCGCTAAATATAATATAGAAAATTTACTTTACTTAGTAGAAGGTCTAGAGATTAAAGAACGTAAAGATATAGTACTTCCTATATTCTTTAAGTATAACTTTAAAGATCTTGAAAGAGATATACTTGGATATACATGTAAAATATGTAATAAATATGCATGTACTAGTTATAAAAGTATTAAGGTCCATTTAAATAAAATACATAATATTAAGAATAAGACTAAGACCGGTATAAAGCTAAAACCCTATTATCTAGAAAATCAACCTATATAAACTTTCTATAAAACTCAAGGAAATAGAAAGTATTTTGCTATTAAAACTAATAATAGTACTCTATCTAATATAAAACCTATTCTAAAGCCTAAAGTTATAGAAGATATTCTTAGTAATTATAATAATATGGAGGAGAATATAAAAGCTAAATCTATTAGTAATTCTAATCTAGAAGATAAAGAAATTAATAGTTTCTTAGAAAAGACATACTTCCACGAGTATCTATTTAATAGAGATCTTAATATATATACTAAACTTATATTTAAGCTGGATTTAGATAAGAATAAAGAAGACTTTAATATATTAGAAAAAGCCTATATATCTACTATTAAATGTCTCTATAATTCAGAGAGTATAGTTAGTAGTTTTAGTAGAAGATACTTACAGTAAATACATATAGAAAATATTAATATAAAGGAGGATAGCTTTAGAAGTTTTAAGCTTTTAACTATAGGCTCTAAATCTTAGTATTATAGATCCTATACGGAGATTATAACCTATATACTAAGGCTTTATCTAATATAAAATAAAGATATATCCTTTAATATAGAAAGTAGTCTAGTAATATTATAGGATAAATTACCTAAACTAGAGAGTAGTTTAGAGGATAAGCTAAAACTACTTATAAGCTTAATTATAGAAGAAGAAGAAGATACTACTATAGAAAGTACTATAATAGAAATTACTATAGAGCTTCTCTATTATTATAGTTGCGGTTAGGGATAGAGGGCGGACCGCGAGAGTTAGGGTAATAAAATATTATAGACTTATAGAGCTAGGCACGGCGAATCGCGCCCTATAGTCGGAATTTAAATATCTCTTACTATTATTGCGTGGTATTAGCGTAAAGTTTAGGAACTCGATATAATTCTAATAGGGAGCGCTAAGGCTAGGATAAGAAAACCTTAATCGGGTAAGATAGGGTTTAGTAGTAATAAAGAAACCCTAATTAGGTAAAGGCGGGCGAAACTCTAAGGGATAAAGAAACCTCAATCTAGCTATTTATTTACACCCGCCTATCTATGTACGTCTACGCACGTCTATATATATCTATATATATTTACACGTCTATATATCTATACGCCTACACTTATAGAGTGAAAGTAGAAGTGAACCGCATTATCTATCTATTTATACCTAAGGTTATAAGGAAGAAGAAGGGCGGCTAGCTCCGAGAATATTATAACGCAGACAAGGTAAGAGCTATAATTAATGCTTCTAACTAAGTATCCCGCTATTAGTAGTAATAGGCTAGGCAGGCAGCCTAACATTACTAGTAAGTGAGATGAGGCCTATCTCACTTACTAGGGTTAGGGTCTACCTTAGGAAAATCACAACCTAAAGCCTCATCTCATTTTTCAACATCCAGGCCTTATCTCACTTTTAACGCAACATCGCATCCACTTTAGATTTAGTTATCTTTCGCTTTATACTAATCTACATTAACGCACCCACTTTCGATAGCCGCGCGATAAGTATAAGGTTATAAAAGTTATAGTAATAGAGTTAGGGTACGGAGGTTCGGGCGTAATGCGAAGATAGTAGGTACCGCACTATAGCGCTTAGACCACGTAAGCCCTTCATCATAGTAGAAAGCACACTATTAGGCGGTCATCGCTTTTTAAAGCGCAATACTACCTCGTTCATCCACACCAAGTAATACTAAATAAGCATAATAGAGTGATGAGACAGGGTCGGGTTAATAGGCATAGGGGCATCTTAGGGAAGCCTTTAACAGAGGACCCTTAACACTACCCTAGCGACTCTTAACTATCTAATATATAATTTACACCGCTACTATCTTCCGGTAGATACTCTAGTAGACAAGATAGCTACAAACTAGGCACCTTCTACAGCTCCTCCTCGTCAACCACCTCCAGGACCAGCCGATCCGGTAGAGCCTAGCGCCTAGCTAAAGCATCTACCACCGTCCTTATAATCTACGCGCTAAACACTATAGCGCGATTATTATGCGCCTTAATTAGATCCAACTAGACCTTAAACTAACCTATAGGCATCTATTTAAGCGAAGAGTGGGATACCTTAGAGCTTAGAATCAGCGCGAAGATACCTACTCTATACCTCGTACGGACCTCCCACTAGCGGCGGCCCCTCTCTAGGCGCTTATTAAAATTCGTCCACAGCTTATTAGAGGATGAATAGCTACTTAAATCGGAGGCCTTAGCATCTAGATAGAGCGCCTAAAAGAGACAATACTTCGCCGCTATAGTATTACCCACCCTAACGCCTCTTAAGCGTACTTCTTTTAATCCGTTGCCACCACTAGCTAATAACCGCACCGCATCCTAATACCGGTCCTAGAGGGAGGCTAGCTAATACTAGTATATTATATTATAGAGAATACCCGCTACTTCGGTAGCTCTAATAGCCCTAAACGCCCTAATAAACTCCGTCGTGATATTATTAATAGTTACTAGGGTTTGCACTATATAGGAGCTCGGGGGGGTCTAATACTTAGTACTTAGAGTGCCTATATCTCGCTAATATATTAGCAGCTTCCTCTAGTCCTTAAAGGCCTTCGGGCTAGCCACTGCCTAAGCCTTACAAACTAAGTCCTAGACGGCCCGAAAGCCTACACTACGGCAGCCGGGTTATTTCCCTAGCTAGGCTAGAATTAGCGTATTAGAATACCGAAAGATAGTATTAACATCCGAGACATCCTTATTAGAGCTAATAAATACTATAGAGAGCTCCTCTACTATCTTCTTCCGGCGCTTGCGCTCCTTACAATAATTATTGTTTATAACCTTCAAGATAGCCTTCTCCCTCTCCTCTATAATAGGATCCCGCGGCGTGCTAGGCTCGGCTTCGGAAGAAGGAGTGGATTAGGGTTTATCTTAAGTATTAGGACTAGCGTCTATATAGGCTCGTTTAGATAGCTATATAGGCTTAGAGTTTTCGTCCGAGTCGTCTATAGTATAGCGCTTAGTAGCAGCACTCGCGGCTATCTAGCCGGACATAAGAGGCTTATTAACACCATCATCCTTACTAGAGGCGGAGGAAAGAGGGTAAGTTCCAATTAGAGTGTCGCCGCTACTACTTATATTACCTAGTATACTATAAAGCTTCTCTAGCGTAAGTAGAAGGTCTGGTGTATAGTTCCGTGCGAGCTAGTCTAGAGCATTAAGCGGAGAGGCGGTAATAAATAGTCTAGAGTCCTAATTAGACTCGTCGCATACCTAGAGTGGAGGTCTACCTATTAACGCAGGCAGCTAGAGTAAACATTCAAAAGTTAATAAGGGATACTTAATAGGGGCGACATCTACTCGAAGAAAAGACACCGCCATTATTTATAGAGTGTATGCGCGCGCGTAAAGGCTAAAGAATAATTCTAACGTAGAATATTAAACATATTACTTCGCATTAAGGCGGTAGGGAAGAAAGAGCCAGGAAAACCTCGGATAGTAGAAGCCGGAGGGCCTATTTCCGCGTATATAGGGGCAGGAAATCAACAAGATACTTGCCTATCCTAAAACGCGATAGTAATAGAACTAGTAGGGCCACTATTATCATCCTATTAACCTAATCTAGGGGCCCTCTATAAAAGCCTTTAACCAGGCTCCTATTATTACCCCCTTACCGTTATGGACTATATTATGCACCTAGCCAACCTCGGCCTCATTACTTATATTAGAGCCGTGTGTGGGCACGCGGTATAGCCGGGTAGCATTCAATCACACTACCTAGAAAAGCACCACTAATTTAATAAAGAGGAGGCTAATAAAGTGCATAACTATATATAGGGAATACCGCATCTCGCGTAAACTATTAACAAGGTCTAGATTCCAAGCGTTCTCCCCTAGCGTATACTAAAGATCCCTCTCTATATAGATGGCCTCCGCTGTTAGGTCGACCCTAGTTACGCCTACATTAGTTAAAGTGTTAATACAATACGCCGACACGTCCTATATACACATAAATTTAAGAGGTACTAACACTTCAGGTGACCCACTAGTATTAAGCATCTAACATTAAAGCGGACACACTAGCCGTAGCGCCCTATCTACTATTAGAGACTCTTTATTACTAGGGCCCTCTCATGCTTTATTAAGGTCGCCGAAGCGGATAAAGAGCAATAACAGCAGGATGCGCGTTAGACGAAGAGCGAAGAGACTATATAGAGGGCGTTCGCTAGCGCGGCTAAGGATAAAACCCAAGCGCTTAAGCGCGAGGCGCTATCCATTATAGCTATAGGCACCAAGAAGAAGGTTAGCCTATAGCTAGAAGTTATAGGAATACATGTCTATCTAGCGGAATAAGATAAGGAGCGCCTTCTACTCCTCACTAACGCACTATAGGACAATAGCGCGTCTATAGTCGGACTACTATAGAACGTGATAGACACATTATTTAGAGCCTATTAGGAAGCTATAAAGTCGACGTTCTCGCACTTTCTACGTATAGAAGTGAACCGGGCTAAGGCCGGTGGACCTAATAAATACCACCCGCTATCCGCCTATTAGGATAAGAAGAAGCTAACGGATTACTTAAGACATTAAAAGCGCATCCTAGCCTTCTTCACCCGCACGTATCCACTTAAATGTAATAGCTAGCTACCGAGATATGTGTTTATAGAATAGCAAAAAAACACGTGGCTATTACTCTAGGCTAGGTTACAAAGGACTCTCTATAGAAGCTTTCCACACCTAGCCCCTACCCCTAATTCTAGTCCTACACCGGAAACTCTAATCCCGGCGCTAGGGGTAACCCTTAGTCCACTTAAAAGACTAGCCCTAAATTTATACATCACGCTCCTTAACTAGAAGGTTAACTAGGGCCCCTATAAGAGTGCGCTAGTCTACGCAAGCGCTATACTAGGCCTCTCAACAGGCGGCTAGCTACCACTAGGCTAGTTCACCACAATTCTATCATCCCTAATTAAGTTTAATAGGTTTATAGTTATATAGTATGCTATTCTAGCTAACGAGGCACGAAACCACGCGCAGCCTTAGCTATCTATCAACCACACCTACCTATAGCACGTCGCCGAAATAATAGACCGCTTTATAGTACGTGGGAGCCATACACTAATGTAGTGGATGCTCGACATACGTACCTATAGCATAAAGATCCACATGCAGACCTACGCGGAGGGGACCGTTAGTTGGGTAGGCGACCGGCTCGTGTACCAGAACATCGCCTTTACCATAAACGAATTCCGTAGCGCAGTTAGCGCTATAGTAACTAACACACGGGAGATACTATTTAAAGAGCTACTATTCGATCCTATATAGGAAGCGGTACCATTAATCCCGTGGGAGCTACTATAGGATAATCCTATTAATCTAGAGCCGGGTTTTAACTTTATCTAAAGCTCTTAGACTATACTTAATACGTAAGGAAAGGACTAGCTATAGGACTAGATTGGACGTTAAAAGCACCTCCGCGCTAGGTTTTACCGCAACAGCGCAGGAATAACCGCTAGTATTAACCGATACAGTCGGCGCGTTATCGCCTTCTAAGCGAAGCTACTTATTCTAGTGCACCTTACTAGAGGACAGCCCGTAAGAGGCACCGAGGTACTCCACCTCCACTATAGCAACACCTTTAAGGGGGAGCATCATAATGTATTCTTTCTTAATAAAATAGTCTACTTCGTTTCCCGCTACCATAAGGGCTATTCTGCTACGGGAAATCTTAAGACTATCTATCGCTTCGTCCCGCGGGCGGTAGATAAGCTAGTTGTACTATACTTATAGCTAATACTCCCTTTTTATAAGGCAGTGGTGAATAAGGTCCGGAAGCCTAAGCCACTAAGCTACTTTATGTGGCCGGTTAACCTAAATAGACACGACTAGACCTTATCATGAATAACTAAGGCACTAAGGGATAAGACTAGTGCTCATCTCAGCACTATAATAGGCCTACACGACTACCGCTAGATTACTATTAGGATTAGCGAGCGATACCTTAAACCGAGTGTCCGCTTCATGCATAATAATAGTGGAGAAGGTAATAACAATAATAATAAGGAGGAGGATAACCATAAAAACTAGCAGTCCGCTTTTCTTACTACCTAGGCCGCACACAGCTTATTCACTCGAGGTACCTAGTATGCCCGGTTGGTTAAAGAGCTAGGCAATAGTACCGCTAGCCGGAGAGAGAAGTTTCGCCTTACTAGCTAAGCCTAGCACAGTCTACTCGCCCTAGAGGCCTCTAAGGTATAGCGGAAGCGTCCCTCTAAGGCCGATTTATCTAATAATTCTAGAAAGCGCCGGTGGAGGCAGAATCGTGGTATTAACCTAGAGACCCAGCTAAAGGCTATATACGGCAAAGAAGCTACTTTCCGAGGGGTGTAGCAAGAAGCTATCACCGCTATATTACAGGGCGAGAGTCCTATAGTAGTGGTAATACTAACCGGAGGTGGTAAGAGTCTAGCGTTTATACTACCAGCAGCTTACACCACTAGAGGGCTAACTATCGTGGTGGTGCCTCTTTTATTACTATAGCAAGATCTCATCCGGCGTTATAAGGAGCTAGGCCTAAGCAGCGCTACTTAGGGGGACACGAGCTAGATAGAGACAGCATCTATTATCTTTATTATACTAGAGTCCACTACATCGGCCGAGTTCAAGTAGTTTGTTAATAGGAATAGAGTAATAGGCCGTCTCGACCGTATAGTGATCGACGAATACTACACGGTATTAATACACAACCTAAACTTCCAGCACAAGCTGTAGTAGGTAGGTCTTCTTCTTAGGCTAGAGGTGCAGATAGTTCTTCTTACCGCCACACTCCCACCTATAGAGGAGCCGGAGTTATAGCGGAGGATGTTTTTTACTAAGAACACAGTTAAGATATTCTAAATAAGAATAAGTAGGCCTAATATTAGGTACTACATCGTAGTAGTTAACTAGGCTATCGCTAGTATGAATCGGGACGAGCGCGACACCTAGCTAGCCTAGGGTATACTCCACTAGTATAGCGAGGCTAGCGGCAGAGCTATTATGTTCTATAATATAAGGGACCAAGCTAATAGGCTAGCGGAGCATCTCCACTACGCCTCGTACTATAGCGAGACTCCAGCTAGGGAGACCGTGCTAGAGCGTTTCCTCTCTAGTAATAGAGGCATCATTATAGGTACATCCTCGCTAAGCCTCGGGTTTAATGCGCTAGACGTTAAACTTATTATCTATATAGGTAGTCCGAGAACCTTAGCGGATTACATGTAGGAGAGTGGAAGACTTGCCCAGTAGACTAAAACGGGGCAGGCTATTCTACTAAAAGGCGCCGCTATTAACACACAGTTAGACAACAGGCCTAGAGCGGATGCTATACAAGAGTACCTTTAAAACAAAATAACGTGTCATCGCGTGATACTAGACAGGCATATAGATAGCGTAGAAGACCGCTAGAAATATACACTAGACGAGTTTAAGTGCGACGTATACTTAAGTCCTAGCCTTAAAGTTAACAACACCAATCCTCCGGTCTAGAATAATAGCAATCTTCTAATAGTGGATGTCGAGGACGTTAGCACAACCAGCTACAATATCGCCATTAATAACGCCGCAGCCGGCTCTCGTAGAGACCCAACAGACATCACGGCCGACGAAGGAGCAGCGAAAGGCCTAAACCCTAAAGACATCAAACACGCTAGGCAAGCCGCGAAGCGAACAGCGGCTCGGCTAGCAATAATAGAGATAGTGAAGGCGGAATATACGGAGAAGGAGTAGGTCAATAAGCGTCTACATTAGTGGGCCGACCATTATATAGCGTGTATTATAACTCACCTAAAGAGTAACATCCGTCACGACATCCGCTACTACTATATAGAGGGGGCGGACCGGGTGCACGGAGAGGCAGCGGCCTTAAAACGCAAAATTAAGTTTACTAACTTCGTAGCATGCTAGGAATATAGGTTACCACAACACATATATAATACATAGGGCCCGAACGGAAAGGGCCGACTAGCATAAAGGCGCGGAGAGGTGTGCAACTACGAAGGGCTAGTGCTTATAGTCGTAGCTAGGCTTCTTACCTACCACAAGGAGATCGGGCGTATATAGTAGTCCGGACTAAATAGGGAGGGCGTTTAGAAGGACGGATAGAGTATATATCTAGGTGTTCACTTAGGTAAGATAGTGAAGTCAGGCAGACGGGAGTCTAGCTAACTAATAGTAGAATTTCTTTAGCTTAGCAAAGCTTACGAAGCTACACTTAGGGAGTAAGGCCAACCCACCTCGCTAGGGCGTAAGTATCTACCCCAGCTTAGGCCTTCTAACTAGGGGCCTCCTATAGAAGGCTTCATTAAAATAGCCTAGTAGGGTTAGGGTTAGGGTTAGGGTTAGGGTTAGGGTTAGGGTTAGGGTTAGGGTTAGGGTTAGGGTTAGGGTTAGGGTTAGGGTTAGGGTTAGGGTTAGG
>NW_006913387.1:0-12592 GCF_000281105.1 Coniosporium apollinis CBS 100218 | reverse complement strand
CTAGATTCTTATTTAAGTTAAGCACACTATTCTAATAAACGAGAATAGTACTATCTATATACTATAATGCCTCGCGCCGTGATCTCTCTAATTAGTGTGATCTATTTCTAATCACACTAATCACACCGATTAGGCCTTTCTTAGTATCTAGAGTGATTAGTCCTTCACGTGACGCTTAGTACTAATCACCTTTATTCCGCATCATCTGCCGCGGTTCGTGACAGCGCACTCTTACTAGACGTAGTAATACTAAAGAGAATCAAGAACTTAACTATATAGGTGATATTAATAAATAATAACTAAAAAGATAAAAGACCTTAACTAGGGCTATAGTTTTAGCTTAAGAACGGACTTATCTACTACTAGGACAAGAACTCTAAGTAAGAGAGACTTTATATACTATAAACACTTAAGAAGGATGTTTTCGAAGAAGCATATAATAAATAGTATTACTAAGAACTCTAAAGGATATATAAACGCCTTATAAGTATAATATATATTCGGAGTATAACTTAAAGGCTAAAACGCTATATTATACACTATCTAAAATACTTACTTAATTAAACTTACTACTATTAGCTATATAGCAAACTCTAGCTAATTATAAGCCTAAATATACTATTCTATATAGTAGCCTTAGACTTTATTATTAAACTCCCTATAATAAAAGATAGACTAAATATACTGCTTATAATAATAGATAAGTATATAAAGCGGATTATTCTAATACTAGAATAGGAAATATACTTAATAAAGTAGTAGGTAAAATTATAGCTTAAAGCGCTATTAAGCTATAACTAGGGTATACTCTAATAGTTTATTAGCAACTAGGACTAAAGATTTTTATCTAACTTCTAGAAAGAGATCTTCTTATAGCTTAGGACGAAGCTCCTTACTATAATTGCGTATTACTTCTAAACTAATAGTTAATTAGAAAGGACGAACTAGACTATCGAAATTGCACTTAGGTACTTTATAATAGAGAACCTAAATATAGAATAGATAGAGGTTCTACTCTATTTTTAGGCGATACTTAATAACTCGAAGAATACAGTAATATAGTGCATACTAATAGAAATAATATATAGATTTAGAATAAGGACTAATATACTAGCTGTATTAGATAATATAAACGCAAAAGAGATTCTAAGCCTATAAAAACAGGCTAGAGACCTTACTAATAAGTTAATCGCCTTTATAGTGGTAATATTAAAAGTCTACTATAACGCGAAGTATAAACCACTATATATAGTAAAAGGAGATAGTGTGTTCCTAAGACTCTATTAAAAATATAAAATCTATAGACACGCGAATAGGAAGCTTTCCAACTAATAAGTAGGGCTATTTAAGATTAAGAGGAGGATAAAGAAACTCGCGTATAAACTAGAGCTTTTAAATAGAAGAAAGATCCACCTAGTAATCTTAATTATATATCTAGAACTAGTACTATAGGACGAGGATCTATATTAATATAGCCTAAACTTTAAACTAGGTCTAGTATTAGTAGTAGATACTAAAGACTCAGCCTATAAGATCGAATAACTAATTAATTATTATATTACGTATAAATATAAAAGGCTAGTGATTAAGTATCTAGTTAAGTGGCTTAGCTAGGGCCTAGCATATAACTAATAGTATAAGCGCGAGAATCTTATAAATATAAAAGAGATAGTAGAGGAATATAATAAGCTTAATCCTCTACTAGACTTACTAGTAAGGCTAAAGTATATTAAGATCTAGCTAGTAAAATAAAAGAAGGATTTTTTTAGATACTAATAGAAATACTAGGCTAAAGCGACTCTATAATTAGAACTAATAGGTAAAATCTATACTATTATTAAAGAATATTCTAGAAGTAGGTTTATATAAGAATTTATACGGCTTATTTACTTACTAAATTATATATTATAAATTAATATAGTTATCTATAACTTAGAGAGGAAGTAAGTTTATAGGAATATAGATAGATATCTAGAGATGTAGGAAGCGCTAGTAGTAACTTCTATAGAACCTTCCACTATAGAGCTGCATATAGACTTATTATTAAAACCTAAGCTGAGGGCTAATTTTTAGGGTCTAAACAATTAATAAATAGCTACACTAGCCCTTACTTAATAGTTATAAATCGCTTTCACTATAAATATCTATTTAAAAATTATTTATATATAAGTGCTTTTATAAATAGGATTTAAAGACAAACTATATTATATAAGAGAATACTATATTTAGCTACTACACTCGCAAGAGTATATTTCGCTATAGAAGGGATAAATAATAGTAAATAAAGTATAGTCTACTATAGTATAGCTATTTAAGGACTTTAGTGCAACTAGCACTATTTATAGGAGCCTTTTAGACTTTTTAGTAAGCGCTCACGCTAGTAGTAAGGGTATAGAGGAATTAGAAGGCGTTGTAATTTAGATAGAATAGAATAGAAAACGCGCCTATAAATTTATAAAGAAGAAGGATCTATTATAGTATAAAATCTTATAGAGCGCGCTAGTCTATTAACTATAAACTAATATAAAACTACTATTTTAGCTAGTAGTATAACACACTAATACCTCTAAACTTATAGAAACTATATCTAATAACAAGACTAAAGACGCGTGATATATAGAAGCTATAGTAGGCGCTAAGATAACACTAAATAATAATAAGAATAAGATTTAGAATATTATGATAGTAAAGAAAGAGAATATCTTAATTAAGAACTATATAATACTCGTGAAAGAGTGGAATAAAAATAGATAATAGAACTATATAGCTAGAATACTCTTTGGTTTCTACTATATAATAACTTAAAGTATAATATAAATATACTAAACCTTAGAATAGAGCTAGAAAGACTTATATACCTACTACTAGATATAGGAATAGCTATCTAAATAAGTACCACTTATATAGTAAGAAGCAAAGAAAGTAAATAAGAATAAGAATATAAATAAATTAAGACTAGTACTATATTGCCTAATAAAACCGCAGAACTTCGATAGCTACCTAAGGTATATAGTAATACTTTATAGACTAATAATTCTACTAGTATATATCTCACTCTCTAACTATAATATCGGATATATTCTATAATAGGTATAGAAAGGCCTTTTTAGATTAAAGGATCTTAAAAAATACTAGCCTATTTAGTTTTATAATTTAGGAATACTAATTCGCACGCTACGCGGCTAGGGACTAGCCTACTAGACACTAGATCTAGAAACTAGTATATACTTTATTATATTGGTTAATAGCATTAAGCTTTTTAGTGGAGATAAGGAATTCGGCGATCTTAAAATAGGTAATAAGAGCTTAAGGAAAGAGAAATAGTATATATAGATAACAACTAAAGACTATAAAAAGAATATTAAAAATAATAATATAGATCTTACCGCAAGTGTAAGATAGGCGGTTATATAAGATAATCGACTAAGTTATTAGATCGACTTAGACCGCTATAATAATAGCGGTTATTAGCTAATAACTAAATCTAATAAGTAAGTAATTTAAGTATATATTAAGGGAGACATGATAATAGTTATATACTTTAACTATATAATTCTTAGCTACTCTAGCAACTACTCTAAAAATAAACTATATATTAAGGCGATAATAGATTATAAATCTATAAACTAGACCCTCTTTATATAAGGAATATATAGCTATTTACTAAGTATACCTATATTTACTATAAAAAGCCGGGTAGTAGTATCCACTAAATAATAAATCGCGCTAGAGGGATTTATAAATAAGAAAGCTAATGATATACTATAGTATATAACTCCTACAATCTAGATAATAGAATAAGACCTGCCGATTCTAAAATAAATAGTAGTAGCTAGCGCAAACTAAAAAACGGTATATATACTAGTTAAGAAGAACGCCTAGTAAGAAGTAAGCAGCACTAGTAAGGGTAAGGTAAAAGTAATACTTTAACTAATAATAGACTATAAAGCCTACGTAAATAAAGGCATCGACTATAAATTTAAAGGTGGTAAGTAGTATAAATAATATATAATCCTTAAAACTAAGTATATCCTAGTAAATAAGGGCAGCACTAAAGAGCTATTTAGTAAGATAGAATTAGCGACTAATATTCTGTATAAACTATAAATAACACTAATACTAGTACTAAAAAATAATAGTAAGCTAGGGTAGTAGTTCTATATACTATAAGGCTATAAGATACTAGAACTACTAACACTCTAGAACGAGTTTAACACTTAGCTATATATTAATAAAGAAGACGCTTACTAGAAGTAGGTTAATAAAGAGGCTTAGAAAAAGGCTAAAAATACTACTCGCCTTAGAGACGAAATAGTTAAGTAGCTTATAGTATAGAGCATAAAATATAAAAAGCGGATAGTAAATAAAGCTACTTAGGTTAAGCGCGAAAAAGCGAAGTAGCTTATAATAGAAAACACTAAGCGTAAAAAGTAGAAGGCTAATAAAAAGACCACTCGTATTAAGAAATAAGCGGCTAAGTAGCTTATAGCTAAGAATATAAAGCGCGAGGCTAATAAAAAGACCACTTATATTAAGGAATAAGTAGCTAAGCAGCTTGCGGCTAAAAATATAAAACGCAAGAAGTAAAAGCTAGCGATAGAAACACTTAAAGAGGTAAAATAGTATATTAAGAACCTTCTACCTATTTCTTCCTTAAAGCTACTAAAAGTGTAACTAGAGGCAGAAACTTAAATATAAGAGGTACGCCTATTAGCTAAGAATTAAGAGACTAATATAGTAATTATAAACTTAACTACAGCCTCTAATATATTAATATACTTCTTAGATCTAAGCTTAGCTAATAATAGAAAGACTCTAAAGCTAAAACCCTCTATTAAGTTTAAGGGAGAGGAATAAGTAGTTAATTAGAAGCGTCTAACTATAGTAGAGCCCTAAATGTAGAGTAAGAGACTATAAATAAAAGAAGAGTAGAAATAAGGAAGCTTACGTCTACTATTACCGCTAAGATTAATAATATTAGAAAGAATCGCCTATTTTAAGAGATATAATAAGATACTTATAGTAAACTAAGTTATAATATAGTCGGATGCTACTATAGCATTTAAAATATTAGTTGAAATAATGAACTAGAAAGATGTAATAAGAAATAACTTTAAGAATCTTAAGTGAAAGGTCACTACGCTAGAGAATAAGATAGAGGAGATATAAATAATACTCGCTAAATATAAGGCGTAGATTAAGGCACTTATAAAGATAAATTAGAAGTTAGCGACGAAACTAGTTCTACTTAAGAACACCTAAAGAATAGAAACCTTAAACTCTATAATAATAATAGTATTAAAGGTATCTACTACTTTAGACTAAAATACGACCTAGATTAATAAAAAGGACTTATAACTATAGTAAGAATCTGTAACTATAGTAAGTACTACTAGCCGCCTCTATATCTCTTTTGTTTTTATATTCTACATTCTAGATTTTATTTCTAATTATAGCCTAGTTACTACTATTAAACTCTTCTCTTTAGCACTATATCCTATAAAAGTATTCTACTATATTATCTCCTCGAATTAAGTATTTAATTTTAGGAAGTGACTTAACTAGCGCCTAATTAATAAGAACTATTAGTAATAGTAATATAGTATGCTAGCACAGCTTAGACTCCTATTTATATAAGCTATTTAGCTGCTGCGATTGTATACTTACTTAAGTATTTTATAAAGAAAAAGGATTATAGTTAGATATTAATAAGAGCGCCGACAGCTTTTCTAAGTAAAGGAGGTTATTATAGTTAATTAATACGAGCACTTAGCGCTAGCGTTAGCTGTTACAGCTACTATAGTTCGTAGATCGATTGCGATCTAGTTAGTAGCTACTAGTACAGTAGTTAAATAGTCGATTCCGTCTATAGATCGAATACTATCAATTATTCAGTCCACTAAATCTTACTAACTAGTACTAAGTAGATCTGTAAGTCACTTAAGTAAATAGCTCTCGCCTCTAGGCTTTTAGCTTAAGCTAACTTGTATTCTATCCGCTAAGACAGCCTTAGAGATATAGTGTATATTAGTAAGCGATTAGTAGACGTAGTAGATAGAGGTATTACTATCACGATTGGATCTGTATATCTCTAAATAGTCGTGAATATGTAATTAATTGAGTGATAGTCGCGTTATCTTAACGCAACCGACTATATACCTATCATTTAGTTGGCTCTTACTATCTAGGCTACCTTACTATAGTCTAGACCGTGACATATACCGCTGTAAATAAGTACATGTCTTCGTCCTTAAAGGTTATAAGTAAAAGTAAGCGCTACCCCTCCTAATTAATCCTCCACTTAGTTAGTTAGACTATACCCCCTAGCCCGTTTATACGAGGAGCGCTATCACGAAGAGTAGATAAGCGACGGAAGCGAGTAAAGGAATAAATAAAGGAAAACAAGCTACTACTAAGGAAAATGGAAGAGAGAGAGAGAGCGCGCTATTATCTAGCGGCTCTGCATCGTTTAGAGAGAAAGAGAGAGGTGCGTCGTCCTATAACGAGGTTTCGGTTTCAAATAATAGACGGCGCGTACCGACCCGCTAGTGCGATATGTTAGGCGGATAAGAAGGCGGAGTGAATACTTATAGGGTTCGCGATAGGGCTCGATAGGAAGAGCCTACGTAAGGGGTTTAAGTTGCCTAGTTAGGTAGTAGGAGAGCCGGGAGCGGTGTCGCGATAGTTATCGCTATTATAATTGCTTAGGAACTCGTCTTCGCGAAGCGGCGAGTCTAGAATAATATAGCCTTATTCGTGTAAGGAACCAGCCGTTAGAGCAACTAGCAGGAGGCGTGCTATTAAGGCGGGGAGAAACAGCAAGGCGCTTGCCGTCCTGGTTTTCTTAATAGTTTCGGAGCTAGTAAGGTTTGCTGGCGAAGCCTCGCGTTTGTGAGGCGTAATAGGTAAGCTTGTGGGGGTGTTGGCCCCTCTCCCGCCGCTAGCTACTAGCGGGGGTGCTTGCGGGTTGGCTTGCCCGCTCTAGCCTCGCGGCGTCCGGAAGGTCGCTGCTATTAGAGTAGGAAGGGCGCGGCGTTTAGCTTGGGTCTTTTTAACTAGCGGGGGCATATTGCCCGCAGGGAATAGTGGCGGTGCGGGCTTAGTAACCTCGTACTTTATTGCGTCGAGCCTCTAGATTATTAGAGGTAGGGGGGTGAAGACTTGTTCCTCCCTATTAAAGGTTTTCCTCTATAGATTAGAGATATCCCTTTATAATTCTAACTAGCGGAGGGCTAGTGCGTTAGCTAGGGCCGGATTAATATCTTAAAGGAACTCCTCTAGCTCCTTACTTTATTACTATAGGTACTTAGTAACCCACTTATTAAGGATATTTATAAGTGGGGAATCTTTTTAAAGAACCTTCGCACTATATAGCATGAAGTTGCGGATAATAGTACTAAAGTTTTCTTCTAAAATAACGACGCGATTTAGTGCGTCGGACGTCTTATAGAGAGTTATTACTTAGTGGTTATAGTGCTACTTTAACGCTTTTAGGGCTGCGTCGCGTCTTGCGACACATTCCCTTTCCTCTTATAGTTTATTCTTTACTTCCGCTAGCTCCTCCTAGAGCTTGCTAATAGTTATAGTCTCTTTATTCGACTTATTACTATATTCCTTATTAAAGGCTCGTTTAATTTCTTCCGCCGTTATCTTAGGCTAGATAGTAGGGTTGCTTATAGGTGCTGGGGTGGCGGGAGTCGTGCTACTTAACTACCTTATCTTCCTCTTAATCGGGCTACCTAGCTCTATTATATTAACTTACGTTTTCTTTACAGGGTCTGCGGTTATTAAAGAGGCGGCACTTACCTTACTAGAGCCCTAGGCTCTAGTCTTTATAGCCTCTTTCTCCTCTAGCTATTCCCAAGTATCGGTATCTAGGTCTGGGTCTAAGATTACTGCTAGTAGGATAGGTATATCCGAATTAACGTTAGGGTTAATATCGCAGACTATACGGTATTGTTTCTTTAAGGTTCTATTCTTTCAAAACATAAAGACCTTAACGCCCTTTAGTAGGATTAGCCTATACTAATTATTTAGGTTCGCGAGGGAGGGTAGATCGATCGGCCTATAGATATCTAGGAAGTACTCCGGACTATTTCTCTCGAAATTTAGTTAAGAGGGCTTTAGTCTATCCCTAATATAGGGTTAGTAGAGTAGCGGTTACTCCGCGTCTTTCTAATATAACATTTATTACTACCCTAAGGTAATATAATTACTATACTATTAGAGGTACTCTCTATTATCACCCTTCTCTCTTCTTATATATAGATCCGCTACGTTCCGGACCGATCTATAGACTTATTCTTTTTTTATAAAGGTGCTAGGGAACTGTGTTCCCATCTAGTTAGCTATAATCTTAGCTTTACCTCCTAGAAAGTTCCCTCCGCTAGCGAGTAGGCCGTAGAGTTCCTTAATAGGGACCGGCCCTAGGTGAATGTTCTTTATTAGGGCACCCTCGTTAAAGAGGGACCTATTATAGACTAGCCACTTATAAAATTAGTACTAGTTTAGTGCCGAGGCGAAGGCTGCCTACTCCTCTCCCTTCTTACTATTATATGCTTCTAGGAGGCCCCGGTAGATGTATTTAAGATTAGATAGTTTAGGTGTAGTAGGCATATCTCTAGCGGTTTAGTTAGCTACTAAAGATTAAGCGTTAATAGTAGGAATTAGAAGTCTTACTAGGATCTTATTAGTCGACTTCTTCGGGTTATTAATACTTCGGAGAGTGGTAAAGTCGACATTTATGTTAATTAGTAAGAATACTTTAATTGCGACTCATAGCTTCTTAAGTGTAATATAGATATTTAACTATAGCTAGTTAGCTTTAGTCTAAATCCGATTTATTGCGTTCTTTATAAATTCTAGGATTAGTTAGTTATTAGTGTACTCTTTTGTAAAGAGGTTCTAGACATAAGCTTTATTCTATAACTAGTTGCCTAGGTGGTTATTATTTACTCTTCTTACTATGTGGATTGCGATAATTATTGCTTCTATTACTTTAGTAAGCTGTCTTTTAGTCGCGTGTACCGAGATAAGAGGTTTAAGAAGGAATATTACTATCGCCCTATCTTATGTAGTAATATGCTATTTAAGGTTAGTAAGGAGGTATGTGTTAATATTTATTAAATTAAAATAGGTTTATTAGTACGCTTATAGTAACGAGACTATAATAATCTACTTAATACTTAGGTTTAATGCGTCGGTTATAGGTGCTAGGCTTTATATAGTGTGAGGTTTCTAGTTATTATAACTAATAACCTAAACGTGAAGGCCCGTGCATTTATTATGCGTACGAGGTGAAGCGTATTACCTTTTATAGAGTAATCCGGGTGTGCGTAATCTAATTGATAATAATAGTCTTCGTAATATAGTGGCCGCTAGTCTTCTTATACTTAATAATTTCTATTTCTTTCCGGAACGCCCAACTCTACAAACTAATCGATTCATAATAATTTATCACCCAGGCTCCTCTACTTATAGGTGATAGGTATCTCCACTTATACTAGGGTGTTTAGGCCTAGTTATAATATAGCGATAGGCTTAGAAGCCACGACTAGGGCCTTAGAGTTATATTTTATAGTATTACTACCGCCTTCCTTTAGCTTCTTTATCTACTAAGTTCGTCCCTTCCTCTTAGCCTCTAAGCCCTCTCTAGGATGCTGCTTATTATATGCGTCGACTAGGTCTCTAGTATTAGCGAGGTTCTTCTTATTATACCACACGTTATGCGAGGGGCCCTATTCTTTCTATTTAACAAGGTATTAGTAGCGTGTGGGCTTCCTAAAGAGACGTCTTAATAGGACTTATGTAACGAGGTACTATCACAAGATAACAAAGGTTACTATAATAGTTGGGGTCCTAATTAAGGAGATAGGGAATAGTGCTAAGATATAGTCAATAAGGTGAGAATTGATATCATGTAGTAAGATTAGATTAATATTATAAAGAATGCTGGATTCTTATTTAAGTTAAGCACACCGTTCTAATAAACGAGAACGGTGTCTCCTATATACTACCTGGTGCCCTTAGTAGCTAGTAGTGGCTAGTAGTGCTAGCACTACTATTCTCTACTAGTATTACTATCTATCCCTAATCACGTGGTCCTTTCTACTAGCACTAGCTAGTAGTTACGTGGTGGCTAGCTAGTGCTAGCTACTATTCGGCCTTATGCTGGTGACGCCGGTCTTATCCTATAAGGTCGTAATACTAGCCCCTCCCTTTAAGGCACTTTATCCTTAAAGGCCTCGGGCCGGATGATATAAGCTATAGCGCGCTAGTATTAAGATGTTATCTCTTCGCTATACCCCTAGTTTGTAAAACTCCTTCTATAAATCGTAAGACTACCTCCACGGAGCGAGCTAACACTCTTACTACTATTTTTCGCATTACCGGTCCCACTATACCTACTCTATATTCTCGTTATTAAACTAACAAGGTGGCCTATAAGGTTAACCTTACCACGGGCTGTTATGCTAAGTGTATTGCAAAAGGTTGAAAATGCGACCTAGTAGTAACCCGAGCTAAGTGTCCGTCGTTTCCTCTATAATTACTTACTTACTTACTTACTTGCTTATTAGGGGCGTAGCTACTCGATGAGCGAGAACGCCTTCGTAAAGAGCGTGAGGAGGCTGAAAGTGCTTTATCGGCCGCTATTTCCTAGAAACTTTAGGCTAAAGCCGAATAGAGGCGTTATGAAGAGAAAGAGTCTGAAATAGTCTATCGGGAGCTCGCCTCCCTTAATAAGGTTCGTGAGCTAGAGAGTAGGTAGCAATAACTCGAATAAGAGTCTAGTGCCTTTAATCTTTTCTTAATTCCCAGCGACCTCTCTTTATCGCCCGCTACTTAGGCGGAGTTAGACCTCGGCTTTCCGTCTGCCGACTTTAGTTATACCTCTTAATTTCCTCTTCGCTCCTATCGAGATTAGTACGTGGTTCCCATGTGTTCTTTAAGTCTGGGTAGCCTTTCCATTTTATGAGGTATTATTATACACTATCGTTGAAATTGGTGCTGTCGTCTAGGATCCTTTACACTTCGTATCGTCCTTCTTATTCCATTAGGTAGTTATCAGGTACCCTTGCTAACACTAGTACTTCTAAAAGTGCCGGTTCTAATAATAATATATGGAACACTAGGTGTATTCTTATTCCTTCTAGTAATTCTAGCTTATAGCTTATGTCCTTAATGTTTCTAACGATTCTAAAAGGTTCTATTCTAACGTGGTCTAATTTTTTGCTTAGCCTCGTTGTCTCGATGTTTTTCCGGAAGAGGTAAACTTTATTCCCCTCTTTAAGCATAGGTCCCCTGGATCTATGTTTATTATAGTGAAATGCTAATCTTTGTGATAGAAACTCGATGTCTTTTCGCAATCCTTAGTATATTTATTACATTTCTTCTATCGTTAATCTAGCTGCTTCTACTAGGGTCCGGAATCCTTAGGGTTCGTAGAATATCTAGGCGTGATATCTATAATTCGCGTAGAACGGCGTTTATCCTATTATCTCGTTTACGCTTGTATTATATGCTAGCTATATAAGTAGTAATAGTAATACCTAGTTTGTTTATCTATAGTCTATATAACCTCTTAAGTACTATTCTAGTACTTAGTTTATTCGCTCGGTTTATCCGTCCGTCTGCGGATAGTAAGCTATCGAAAGCTTATAGGTTAATCCTAACTATGCTGTGAGCGATGTCTAGAAGTTTAATGTAAATAGCTTATCTCTATCTAAGATAATTTCTTTAGGTAGGCCCTATATTGCTATTATATTTTAGAGGAAGATGTATACTAGTTCTTTAGCGTTAGATGATTCTTTATATAGTATAAAGCGTACTTCTTTTATTAATCGATCTATAATAGTAAGTACGGAGTTATATTTTACCTTCGTTAAAGGTTCTTTGGAAAAAGGTAGTTTAATAATAAAATCTATAGCTATCGAAGCCTATAGCCGTGTTAGCATTACTACTAATTTTATTAACCTATATAGTTTATGCTGGGTTGGCTTTATCTTATAGTATAGATCGCATACAGCGATGTATTCCTCTACCTTCTTTCTAAGTCTTAGAAAGAAGTAGGTGCGGCTAATTGCTTCGACTATTTTATAGATCCCGTAATATTCTTTAGTTAGACCGTCGTGGTATTATTAAATAACCTCTATCCGCTATCCTAGTAGTACGTACACTAGGCCTTTAAATAATAGTAGACCTTTATCTATTTATTTAAATCCTTTGAGGTTTTCGGAAAGAGCTCTTTAAGCGTGTGCGTCCTGCGTATATGCTTTCTATAGGTGGTCTTCGAGGTCGTTATTCGCAATCGCTATAGTGGCCGCTAGTATTCCTTAATTATAAGTGATTTTCCTATTTAGATGCTATTCTAGAATCGAGCTGACTATCTAGAGTTTTTTCCCTATATAATCTAGTCTTCTACTAAAAGCGTCGGCTTTCGCATTCTCGGAGCCTTTCTAGTAGTGAATTTCGAAATTGAATGTTAATAATTCCTTAGACTATTGTACTTATCTACGATTTAACACCTTAGTAGTAGTGAAGTATACTAAATTCTTATAATCCGTGAACACTTAAATTAAATACTTTACTCCTT
>NW_006913386.1:0-12637 GCF_000281105.1 Coniosporium apollinis CBS 100218 | reverse complement strand
CCTAATAGAACCTTATAGAATCCTATAGAAACTAATAGAAACTAGTAGAATCTTCTAGAATCTTCTAGAATCTTCTACTTATAAATCAATCTAGTATAGTAAATTAGGTTCCTAATAAGTCTTTCTAGCTAGCTTATATAATATAGCTTATATAAGCCACGCTATCTCTAAATAGGAAAGCTATAGAAGCTTATCTTATCTAAAGAAAGTTCTACTTCCTTATATTCTCTAGTATAATCTAATGTATCCTATTATTTATTTCGATAGTAATAGGTATAAGAGCTATAACCTTACTTATAGTTAGCTAGTTATATGTATATAAATAAATCGCGGTAGCTTTATTAATATTAATAGAGATAGTAATACTATAATTATTATAGAGCCTCTTTATATTAGTGTAAAACACTTATTTAAATAGATTAGTAGTATATAGTACGCGCTAGATAATATATAGAGTTTCTATATATAGACTCTAAAACATCTAGCTATATTACTGTAGCTACCTCTTTTTACTATTAAAAATATATAGTTATATAAAGCTAGAAATCTAATTTATAGGAATCTATAGTTTATTAATATAATAGTAAAGCTAGCTATATATATAAAATATATAAGTGCTATATAGCTACTATATAAGCGTCTTATTAATATTCACGTTAAGGAAATAGAATATAAAGACGTTATTATAATAGTAAATATACTTATAGAACTTCTATATTAGAAGTATATATTACATTCGTTAGTTTATATTCTTTATCTCTATAAGTAGCTACTATAGCTCTTATAGATATTACTCTTCTAGAAGTATATATACCACACTATTTATATAGTAGCTAAATTATAAGTTCTTTTTTATTAAATTTCTCCTTCTCTTCTTAATCTAATATAGTGCCCTATAGTAATAGTAAGTATAAAAGATACGCTATAATATAAAGTAGTAATTAACCCTCTACTATAAAGATTCTCTAGCAATATTATTACGCGGCTTATAGATAATTTCTTTATAATTCTATATATAATAGAAGCTTATCTTTAGAACTAGCTTAGATATCGCGTGTATCTACTAGTTAGGGATTAGTATATATTACTATATAGAAGTTACCTTAATATCTTCTATAGCTAATTAACTTATACTCTTTTACTATAATTATATTATGCGAAGAGATAGCTTATAAGAGGTAATATAGTTACTAGAACCTATAAATAGTAGAGAAGAAAGAGTATAGCGTATATAAGAGTGTATAAAAGAATATATATAAAGGGTAGTAGAAGTTATAGATAAAGAGATATATCTAGTATAATACCTATAAGATATAATAGCGAGAGGAGACTCTATATATATTTACTATAAACTAATATAGATATTGTATAATTATAAGAGAATAAGAGAATTAATATTTAAGAATAAGCTCTCTATAAGAGCTATATAGATAATAGTAGGTAATACAGTTTAATTATAGGTATATAGGAAAGAAAGCTAGCTTATAGAAAGCTAAGATAGAGGAAAAGAATAAAGAGTCTATATATAGCTTACTCTTATCTACTATAAGCCTATATAAACGTTAAAAGATTATGAGAGAATATAAGAATTAGTATCTAAGAATAAGCTCTCTATAATAAAGATATTATTCTAGTCTTACTACTATAGCTAAATAGCCTATACACGTAATTACTTTTATTATACCTAGTTCTACTACTTCTATTACTTCTAATAGTTATAATAATACTATAATATATAGGCTTACTTACCTTTACTCTACTTTATTCACCTAGATATAATATTATAGTAGTAGGTAAGAGTATAAGTAGTAAGAATAAAAGAATTATAGTAATAATTATAACTACTAAGGCTAGTATATAGCTAGTATAAGACTTAAGCCTTAGCTAAAACTTTAAATCCCTAAGGCTTTTATACTAGTAGTTATAGAGCGCTATAAAGTAAGTATATTAAAAGTATAAGGCTAAGCTTAGACTTTATCTTAATACTTTTTATATTTTCGACCTATAGCGTTTATTATAGCATTATAAGCGTTTTTCCTATAGAAATTTTAGAGGTAGTTATAGTTTTCGCTAAGGCAGCGCATAGTGGAAAAACATATTTTATTAAGTATATTAATGAGTTATAACAATTCTCTGTTAGTATCTATGAAACTGGCATAAAATATCGCGGGGAACGCTAATAGCTTGGCTTGCGACAACCCTTTTGAAAACGGGAGGACCATGGCACCGAGCGATGTTGCGGGAAACCCGCACTTTGGCCGGCGGACACTGCGGGTATGGAGAAACGGCCACAGACGCGCAAAAGAACAGTCACGGTGGATGATACCTGATACCCTCTTGCTGTTTTGATGCATATCTGCCGTTCAGATGCTACGAGCCAGTGCTCGACATCCCGAGCACGTCTAAATCCTAATTCAATAACGCCCTGCTGCTCTCTACGCTCAAATGCTGTACCGGATGTCTCCCCGGTGCCGGACCCTCTCACTGTATATACAATCCACAACCATATGCTTTGGGCAAATGCCTCTAGCAACAGATGCTCACTCCAAGCTTGTAAGCTCGTCCAGCTCCCGGTCCTCTCCGCTTCTCCTCCTCCGCTCAATGGGGTCGCTGCGCATCTCTACCCCTGGACCAATCGATCGCGCGCTTCTGTGATTTGGGAATATCTGCAGTTTAAGTCAGAATGCGGTCATCTAGAATGAATGCTGTCCCGGGATCGCGAGAGAATGCACAGGAGCGGATGAGTGTCTTCGAAGAATACATGTCGCCAGGGTTTGCCATTGCCAACTCGCTCCCTGAAGGATGAAATGCCCAGTGTACCTTTGTGCCGGACCAGCCCAGCCTGAACGCAGCTTCATGCGCCAGAAGCTCTCCAAAGCCCAGCATCAAGCCGTTTATGAATGGCAGCAGCAGGTTGATCGCGGCGCCCCGAAGCAGACCCCATACTGTCGGCGGAGAGTACAATATCAGCGGCGAGCTCGATGAAGACGGCGGTGAGGATGAGAGCTCATGGTTGGCGTCATAGTTCTCGCTGTCGGAGGGGATGGTGATGGAGGAGTCGGAGAGGTTATTGCGGCCCTGCGGTGACTGAGAAGACATGGTGAGGATGGCGGGGACGGAATGCTGCGGGTACAGTTGGTTATTTCTCCCGTCTCCCGCTGCAGTGAATGGACAAGCTTGAAGCGGAATTGTCCACTGCTCACTCGGGTTGCTCGTTGCTCAGTGAGGTGCAGCTGCTGGCTGTTTGACGATGATGCAGCGGGCATTCAGTTCCGAAGCTCCGACAGCCGCGCGATCTTCAGTCAAGGCGCGGCATCCAGGCACAACGCCCAGGAAGCTGTGCATGTTGCAACTCCCGTCACGACAACTAACCAGCTACGAACGGCGATTCCGAACTTTGAGCAAGCCAACCAGCGTGTTTACTTGCTGTTGCCTGAGCCGCGCAGTTTCGCTTCGGCAGGCACCAACTACGCGTCCGCATTGCGCCCGCGCTTGCCCCGCTGACGTTGTCTCTGCAAGCTCGCCAACGAAGCTTCCTCCGTCAACCTTCACCAGCGAGTGATTTGCCACGTATCCGCCTCGTCCACAAGCACTTACAGGCCTCCGGCATCCTCACACTCCATCGAACACAACACTCTACGATATACCCGTCCGCAGCATATAAGCATACCAACAAGCCATCCGCTACTCGCCGGAACACTTCACTTTCCGAAACAATGGCGGAACCCACTGGCGCAGACCGTGACGCCGTCATTTCTCAGTTCTGCGATATAACCGGGACTACACCCGCTCGGGTAAGTTCCACAGAAGCTCCTCCATACAGGCGCTTGACTGTGTGCTAACAGGAGCTCTCACCAGGCGGAGGCCGTTCTATCAACAGCTGAATGGGACGTTGAAACGGCCATCTCACTGTTCTACTCTATGGCGGACGACGAACGGCCATATGAGGAACCAATACCCGGGCCGGAGGCAGATCTATCCCGACCCGTGCCCGATCCCAGCAGAGGCCGTACACTGGCTGGAGGTTCAGGCCCTTCCGCTTCGAGCTCATCGGCAAGCCAACCATCGGCAGCGCGCAACAAGCCGCAGGGTGGTCTTCGGACACTGAAGGATCTGCAGAACGATGCAGGCGGCCATGGACACGCCCACAACGATGATGACGATGATGATGACAATGACCAGGATTTCTTCACCGGCGGCGAGAAATCCGGCCTCGCCGTGCACAACCCAAAAACACCAAAGGAACACATGGACAGGATCGTGAAGAAGGCGAGAGAGTAAGTTGGGCCTGCCGCAACGTCTCACTAGTTCGCGCGGCCACTAACGGGTCTTCCAGACAGATGGATAATCCATCCCCTGAGAGCGATGACGAAGCACCAGTATCTCGCTTCCGTGGAGCCGGCCAGACACTCGGCGGCGACGACACTCCTAGCCACTTAATTCCAGATCCCGAGGCCGACCGACCGCGCTTCAGAGAACGCGCTCACCGTACCCTGAACTTGTGGAGAGACGGCTTCTCGGTGGACGACGGACCTCTCTACCGCTTCGACGACCCGGCCAATGCGGAGGCCCTCGCCATGATCCACCAGGGCAGGGCACCTCTGTCGCTGCTGAACGTCGAAGAGGGACAGCCAGTGGAGCTCATAGTTCACCCCCACACAGATCAGGACTATGTCCCGCCGAAGAGGAAGTACAAGCCTTTCTCAGGCTCAGGACAGCGTCTGGGCAGCCCCGTTCCAGGAGCCTCCTCGAGCGCGGCATCCGGCAGCGGCAGCAGAACAGCGCCAGCCGCTCCTACATCTGCAGGGCCGGCGGCGCCTCCCTCGGTCAACGTCAACGACTCTCAGCCAGTCGTGACGCTCCAGATCCGGCTGGGCGACGGCACCCAGCTGCGGTCCCGCTTCAACACCAGCCACACCGTCGGCGACGTCTACAGGTTCGTTGATGCGGCTAGTCCGGCGAGTATGCAGCGTGCGTACGACTTGATGACAACCTTTCCGAATAAGGTGCTTGGCGATAGGGGCGCGGTATTGGCCGATGTGCCTGAGCTCAAGCGCGGCGGCGTTGTGGTTCAGAAGTGGCAGTAGGCGCGGCGGGCGGCATTGATTGCGGGTGACTTACGGCTGTGGAACGCCGGAACGGATGTAGCATGCATTCAATGGTGTTGCGGGTCACAGGAAGGGGACTGCGGCGGCTTCTTTACCAAGGCTACATGGCTTGGATCTGAGAGGGACGAGCATGGGCATGCGCGGTAGAGGCACCAACTCTGGTAATATTATGAAATTGTCTAAAGTGCGACGACCCGTTAGGTCTCTCTTTTCGTGCTTGCCTTGGGCAGCATCACGGTCTTTCACCCCCCGCAGGAGCTTATGGGAATCGTGGATTGAACTGATCGGTGAATATTGAGGGTCTTCACTGCAGAGATCCGTGGCGGGATGCATGCGACCCTAGTGCAGAATGTACCCAGGCGGGGTCCCAAGCGTGCGTCGCCGCGGTGAGAGGTCACAAATGGTTTCAATGTGCGTGAAGGGTTAACCATTCAGATACGAAGGAGCCGGTGTTTACCGAGGAAGGGCACAGCAACCGGCTCACCAAAAAAACCGCACAATAACACTTCATGGAGAGGCGGGTTCAAAGCAGATACAGCGTATATAAGCCAAGAACGGACACTAGGGAGGTAGTCTAGCAATGTCCGAATACTCACATACAAGAAAGTGCGGTCTCAAGCGGGCAGTAACAGTGGTTGCCAGTTATTGTGCCCTTTGGTAAATACCGGCTCCTTCGTAGTGCGGAGAAGAATGAACATTAAGCACGAGCAGTTTGACGATCGATCCATTGAAGAGCTAAACTAGACTGCTAAGCACCTTCTGCTTTCTATCGTGTGGAATTGGTCTAGTTGCTCTACAATCAACAAGACCATGACATTGAACAAGCTGGAGCAAAAATGCGGCAGCGGACTTTTCACATGGCGCTTGATCGTTAAGGGTGACCGTTCCTGTGGCGTGCGCCAGTCTTTGGCCGACGCCGTCGGGACGCCAATCTCCCGCCGCCGGACCACGGTCTTTTTCCTGACGTCGAGCATTGCTGCATGATGCCTGCAAGACTTGCGTTGGGATCTGGTCGGTGAAAGATCGAGTTGCTGGAGAAAGCCATCACCTCTGGGTCCATAGTTATTGCAGCGTCACAGAGATGGCAGCTCCGAGACCAGTCAGTACCAAAGGCAGCGTCTCCGCTCGATGACCTGCAAGCCTGACCGTCATCCCCAGCCAGACATGCCAGAAACAAGACACCGAGCTGCTCCCCGTTCCCCATTCCCCATTCCCCACATTTGTCTCAAGACCCCTGGGACCTGCAGGCCAAGTTGAACCTCCACCTTATCAGTTGCTGACGCATTTTACGCCAAAGTCACGGCCCTGCACAGAACGGGCTCGCTGTAAACAACACCACTGGTGCGAGAGTGACACCCGCCACCCAGCCAGGATGTTTTCCGAAGCCACTTTCGCCCAGCACTCCTTCTCGCCCCCCTCTTGCCAAACCTCGCTGGAACAGTGAGTTGCCTCACCATTCAATTGCGCTACTCATCCGCGGAGCCTACAGCACTCGGGAAGTCATGAGTCGTACTCAGTCATGAAATCGACTTACAGCTTCTCACGGCTTATTGGTAAACCACCTTTAAGCAAACTCACCTGCAATTGACTCTCTTCTTTGTATTTTTCTCGTCCCCTGCCCTTCTCGTACATGCCCCATATCGAGGCTCTCCTCCACCCGCCCTCTCCTGCATTAGTCTCGCTACGTGCATTAGCTTCCACATCTCTATCAGATAACGAACCAGCCTTCGTGCATGTTGGACCTAGCCGCTAGTCTCCAGAGTTGCGACAGACTGTACTATTACTTCGTGGTTCCAATGCTGGCCGCTCGCTCTTCACAACATGTTGATGCCGTCTACTCGGAGGCTGGCCCTGCTGTCGCTCATAACCTTCCTGATACTTCTTCTGGTCGTAAGACGCTCTGCTTACGAAGGCCACATCTCCTACCACCACCCATCCAACTTCTACCATCATAACACAGGTCAAGTCGAGCGGCCATCGGGCGCGCCATTGGCTGGCAGACCTCCGGTGTTAAATATTGAAGACGAACCTTGGGATCATCAATCATCCCCAACGGAGGATCACGAATACCTAGGAACACTCACAGCAGGTCCCAAGGTCCCCACTAGGTGGCTCGCCTCTCCAGATGACCAGCCATCAGATGCTTCTGAACAAGCCTCCGAGGCCGCACCTTTACCACAGGCCACGAACGTTAAGCAGTACCTGCAGGCAGTTCTCAAATGGACCCGCCCGAAGCAAGAAGACGGCCACTGGCCAAAGTACGGCTACTATGAAGATCGGGATTATGATCCAAATCGATGGTCCGTTCGTCCTCCAACCACCACGCGCATCGACTAACGGCATCATAGGGAAACGTTTCCAGTGTGCGTTATGCTATTCGACGATGGTCAAGTCTTTTGTAACTTTGCTTACAAGCATTCAGGGAAGAAGGCTTCTACACCGATAGCGGCATACGGCTCTTAGATAAATCGGCCTCCACATATCCCGAGCCGTACACACCGTTCCCGGACTATAACAGTGCCGACTGGCAGCAGCAATGGAGGGGCGAGTACCAGTTTTGCGAAGGGCCAAGAGGGCTGCCGCTCAACGAGAGCTCGCAAGATATTATACACGCCTACCGTGGACCTCCGGCAGGGTTTCCTGAGCCTTCCGCAGGCTCGTTTGAGGCAGTTGGCATTCACAACAATGTATGCTTCGACCGGTACTCGCGTTACGGTCCGTACGGCTTTCTCAATAAAGGCGTCGATGTATCCGGGTGGACAACGCCGGAGAAGGTATACTGGCGGGGTGTGAAATGGGGCGAGTTGCAGAATCGGTGTCTGGAAAGGAATAAGAATCGCTACGCAGAGCATGCCCGTTCTGCAACGGACACGAATCCCGGCATGGAGGTACCCCAGGACGTGTCAGTCTCGGACGCGCCGAAAGGGCTTATACGACCAAAAGAAACGAGAACTGCGGCATCCCCGTCCTACCGCTCCCGCACCGCTATCCTCATTCGGACATGGGAAGGCTACACCTATACCGACAACGATATGCAGGCCATACGCGCTCTAATCATGGAAACATCTCTGCTGTCTGGTGGCGAATATCAAGTTTTCCTCTTCCTCAATGTGAAAGACGAGAATGCGCACATTTACTCGGATGAGAAGACCTACACCGATTTCGTGAAAAAAGTCGTTCCCGCTGAATTTTGTTCCATTACGATTCTTTGGTCAGAAGAGATGTGCAAGAATTGGTATCCGGACATCACCGACTGGCAGGTGTACTGGCACCAGTGGATGCCGGTGCAGTGGTTCTCCGAGACGCATCCAGAGTTCGATTATGTCGTGAATTGGGAGACGTGAGTTTGCTTTTCTAACAAAAGATGACGACCATTACATGTCAGAAACTGACTAATCGTCCTGCTGTCCAGGGACGCCCGCTACACAGGTCACCACTACCAGTTCCTCGAGTCCATCGCCGATTTTGGCCGCAAACAGCCCCGCAAGTACCTCTGGGAACGCAACAAGCGCTTTTACCTCCCCGCCGTCCATGGTAGCTACGATCAGTTCTTTGAAGACACCAACGCCATTGTCGCCAACGCCTCTGCCTTGTCGCAGATCACACCCGTCTGGGGTGCCCAGCCCTATTTGCCGGTCCAGACACCGCTCGGCCCCGAACCGCCCACCACTCAAGACGCCGACAGCTTCAGCTGGGGCGTCTCCGAAGAAGCCGACCTGATAACACTCTTACCGATATGGGACCCCCGCAACACCAGCTGGTCCATGAAAGACAAGATCTGGAATTTCGTTCCAGATTTCCTTAACACAGGCCGCACCCGGCACCCCATCTTCACCCCCTCGCAACCCACCCACGATGATTTCACCGACCCTCGCTTCGTGAACATAGACCGCCGCATCTTCATCAACACCGTTGCCCGCTTTTCACGCAAGCTCTTGCACGCAATGCACATCGAGAACCGCGCTGGCCGCACGATGCAGGCCGAGATGTGGCCCGCCACCGTCGCGCTGCATCACGGCCTCAAGGCTGTCTTTGCGCCTCATCCCATTTACTTCGATCGCCGCTGGCCGGGCGAGTACGCGGATCTGGTCTTCAACCCCCGTGGTGAGACGTCTGTGTCTCCGTCGCCTGAACTCTCCTCGTCTTCGGATGTCGATCCGCGCGTCCTCGCCAACGATGGCGGCGGCGACGACGGGTTTGCGACCGCGTGGGCTGAAAGACAAGACTCGCCTTACAACCATGACCGCGAATACAACTTCTGGGGCTGGAGTTGGTACTACAAATCGCGGTTTGGCGGAAGATTGTACAGGCGGTGGTTGGGCTGGAAGGTGGTTGTGCATCCGTTTGGGTACAAAGGGCAAGAGGTCGGTGGAGAGGAGTGGGAAAAGGAGCATGGTGGGAGGATGTGTTTGCCACCGATGCTGCTCCATCCTGTTAAGGGGATGAGGGAAGGGGAGGTATGGGATGAGTGGGTTGTGCAGTAGGTCGTGCGTGAAAAAAAAACCAGTGTACAGCGGAGTCGTTGGCGTGTTAGTTAGATAGAAGGCTGGGTGACCGCGGCTACTAATTTGGCTTTTCTTTCTGGTTTCCCTCGGACTGAGGGCACATTTGGTATTTCTAGGTATAAGATATCCCCTAGGATGACACTGCTATCGGCCTCATGGTAGAGACCGTGCATTGCAAGCTCTCAACCATGTAACAACAGGACCCACTTTCTGTCCATCACCACCAGCGATCCCTATAAAAACCTCTTCCGCACCTAGAAGCTCGCGGACGGGCGCCTGCACGAGTACTTGGAGGTTGATGATTACCAAGCCCGACAGATCTACTCGAGGGCTTGGGGCCTTGCAGTATAGAGGTCGGTTCGAACTTAAGACAAAGCGCCGCTTGTTCAAAACAGCGTCCATAGGTTCAGGTAAAAGTTTTCGGCTACAGATCTGGGTTGAGTGGCGTTTGATTCCCCCCTCGACACGGTATACTCACTCTTGTCCACAGCAATTCGCTGTCCGAACACCATAGTATCAGAAGGTCCTCACGCAGATCACCTCCCATTGATTAAACAGATAGCATGTGGCCGTCAGAAACCGGACATGACCCGCAAAGGGTACTTTAGTCACCACTATCAACTACCCTGGCAGCCTGGCTTCGCCGCTTAGATGAAATAATCTAGACTAAGAAAGAGAAGCAATAACACCAGCGCCTTTAGATAGTACGCTGTGTGATTCGATAGCAAATAGTAGATAGAGGCGGAGCTCGCCAGATATAATGTGCTAGCATATTTCATACTCACTACTCTTATGTTAACAGGCTCATTCATACTCTAGCGGTTGAAGTACGTATTCGCGGTTACCGAAGCATATAGGCTTTGCCGCTTTTCATAGGCTAAAGCGTAACTACACTAGAACGTATATAGGCACGTTTTATCGCGAACCTTCGGATACAATCAGGTAATGAAATAAGTACTATCCTGTCAACTAAAACTCTTGCAGACCCTTAACAGCCTCGCCCTACCGGATAGCAAATTGTTCGGGAAACGCCTTGAGATATTTCTCGCTACCAGGATCGACATACCAGGGCCGATCAAGGCCTGCTTGCAAAAGTGACGTCGAATCCAGGCGCCACAAGTTTTTCTGAAACCGGTCATCACTTTCGTAATTGAGCCCTGAATGGCTAGTCTGAGAGAGTTCCTCGTCTGGTAAGGAAGCAGCAGCGTACTGCACTGCTCGACCACGATCCAAAACTTCAATGAGAGAGCATTAGCGACCATCCCGTCCAGCACCTTGAATAGCGTTCTCACCGGGATTCAGAATCAACTCGCCCGCCATGATAGAACGTACGTAAGTCCCGCCGACGAACTCGTAATGTTCCGTAGTGCGCCGTAGGATAACGGGCTGGTCGCACCCGGCAAGCAAACATAAATTGTCGCCTAGAACAATGCTCTGCCGGCCCATTCCCATGAAGCCTTGAGATGTGACGAAAAAGTAGCGCGTACCACTAGGAAAGGACGAACCCTGTTTTAGGGCTTGGATCACTGGTAGCATATAGCTAATCGTTCGCTTCGGCTCAGACTCTTCTGGTTGAAATTCTTCAGGCACAGCAGCGCGACCCTGCAGGGTTTCCCAAAGTCTGCCGAGTCTGTTCTCGTCTAGTTGTGGGATAATAAAGGTCTTAGGATCCCCTGTGGCACCCCACTCGGGCACTCCTTCTGGCTCCAAGATACGGTCACCTATTAGCAGAACGCGCCACAAGGTAGAGATTTGCTCCGTACAGGCATGGTCTCGAAGGGACGGCTGGGCCTTCTTCAACGCTTGCAGAACCGAAAACTCAAGATTCCTAAGGCTTGAGACAAGCCTCGGCCAATTCACATCGTTGGCCTGGCCAACGTCCCACTCATATGGAAACGGTCGTACCAATACGAGGCTATCGATGAGACGTCCTTGAACGCTGAGGGTATCTCCATCATCAGAGAAGTGGTATTTAGCAATAGAGCCAGCGGATGCTTGATTTTCGTCTAACTCTATATCCAAGTCATCAAGGCCCCTTGCCGTGGAAGAAGTGGTGGATGCTGAGAAGTCAGGACACCAGGACGGAAGTCGACAACCTCCCTTAGGCCTTTCGAGCAATATGATGTTCAGGGTGTTGTGCGTGCTGATAATATGTCTAACGGCCTGGGCATATACTTCATGCACTGGTCTAGCGTAGTCTGGGAGGAGTTTCTGGTCCCCCTCGCGTGACATACCTAGAAGACTGTAGACCATGTCCCGTGGATCAGTTGCCTGGAAATCGCCATCTCCAATCCCTGGGCCTAATAAGAAAGCAAGACTTTTCCTGTTGCCGGCTTGAATGCTCAACCGGAGGACCATAAGCTGGTATATGTTGTTCTTCGCAGGAGACAGCCCAACAGTCTGGTTATGAAAGTGCACGAAATGCTCCCAGCTGAGAACCCGGGATCCACAGATCAGGCTCACATCCTTCGCCATTGCAAGCTCTTGTATTATCCATACCCTCGTCCACCATGGATATTGTAACACTGATGGTAAAGCGGCCCAGGCTCTCGTGAACCAAGGTAGCTTGCGGACATCATCGAAATCCGATGTAAGGCCAACCGCTTCGATCAAATCCATAGCCAGGTCACTGTCATCCATAGCCTCTCCCAGCCAGACATGCACGTACGACGCAGACTCGTAAATGCGTTGCATGTGCCGGACTTGCTGGTTCCGTTCCGTAATATCATCTTGATTGATGCAGAGAGCATCAACCCACAATAAGCCGGCACGTTCTTCTAGTTCCTCGCGCAAGCGCTGTAGGGCTGTCCATAGATTGACCGTCACTCTTCTCGCGCATCCATCAAGGATTATCGTGCGAGGATCCCTCGTACTGCCCCAGGTGTATGATAGAGCGTTGTATGGGTTAGGGTTAGGGTTTGGGTTTGGGTTAGGGTTAGGGTTAGGGTTAGGGTTAGGGTTAGGGTTAGGGTTAGGGTTAGGGTTAGGGTTAGGGTTAGGGTTAGGGTTAGGGTTAGGGTTAGG
>NW_006913385.1:0-13207 GCF_000281105.1 Coniosporium apollinis CBS 100218 | reverse complement strand
TGCCTTTTGGCTTAGATCAAGTGTAGTATCTGTTCTTTTCAGTTTAATCTCTGAAACGAGTCTACGGACTCATTTATCGATTATACTTATTTTTGCAACCCGGGAGGCGGCCGCTGCGCTTGCGCATGTCGTCTCCCACCGTGTCGCCAGTATTGCACTGCCTCTGGCTGACGCGAAGACCTTTTTTTCATTGAGCCTTTCGCCTTGTTGCGGGAGCTTGAAGAAGAAGTGGATTTGTCTTGGCCATCTGTGAAGTCCTGGAGCGTTGTGGTGTGCTTGTAGAACATCCCTTTCTAGGCACCATATGTATCCAAACATCGTGACGACGTGCTGCCATTTCGTGACCGTGAACTTGCATGTAGCCTCGCCGCTCCTGTGCGAAACGAACACCAGAATCTCGCCGTGATAATCACTTGCAACCTACAACACCATGGCGGACCGACACGGAATGGTGAACCCTGGCATCTTTGAAGACCTCCAAGCCCGCGTAGACCAGGATACCACTGTGCGAGATGTGAGCCAGACTTCGAAGTTCTTCAGATCGAAAGTGGCAGCCGTGAATCTAATACGTTGCAGGAGCTCAAAGAAATCATCCAGACCCTAGAGAAGCAGAGTCCGTTACCCCATCCGCCGTGTATCTCAACCTTCCACCGTTAACGGCCCCATCCAGTCCGCACCGCCCAGTCCATCCTCTCAAGAGCCCACTCCACGCCGACCGCTGAGCGTACGTAGTCAAAATCCATTCCGTGCCTTCCCTGTCAGCCCAGACTCCGCTCACGCGTCCGCAGTCCCCTCCGTCGTCACCGCCGCCCAAGACGCCATCCGCCACGAAATCGACTCTATCAAGAAGCTCGCTGAGGCTACCGCGGGCCAGCCGTACTACAAATGGAACGGCATCTGGACGAGGCAGATGCAGGATGCGGTGTGTCCTTTACCAACCCAACGAGCTCTCGACATGACAACTGGATTGCTGATGCTGACGCCGATGTGACTGTGCAGACCTTCAATGTCCTGTTCTGCGGCTGGCTGGGCGGGTTTGCGGCGGGTCAGGAAAGCAAGCCGGGACGGCTGCTGACGATTGAGGAGACGGGGGGGATTATGGGAGGTGAGTTCGGGCTTTCAGAGCATGAAGATTAAGATACGTGTGCTGGTGCTGATGGGGTTCGTAGTCCCCGTCAACCTCAAAGACCGAGACGCATTCCATCTCACCATCGAGGAGTATCTGCACGCGCTCATTTCACTGGTTGACGAGCTGGTAGGTCATGTCCAGAATGGAGATTCGGTCTGAAACGTGTCCACGCTGCTAACTACAGTCACAGGCGCGTCTGGCGCGCAATTCGGTCACGCTGGGTGACTATCGCCGTCCGCTGCAGATCAGCCAGTTCATCAAAGACCTGCATGCGGGCTTCCAGATCTTGAACCTGAAGAACGATGCGCTGAGGAGACGCACGGATGGAATGAAGTATCGGGTAAGTAGATTCTTATAGCCACACATAGGCTCCAGGGCTAATAGTTTGGCTGTATAGGTCAAGGAGGTTGAGGACGTGGTCTACGACTTGTCACTGAGGAACTTGGTGCCGACGGACTAGAGGTGGTGCGGCCTAAGAAGACCTGAATAGATCATCACGGTTGTCAGGCAATGCTTCAACATCACACGCTGCCGAGGAAGTGGTGCCCTCAGATAGCAACGTTCTTCAAGATCATGAGATTACGGTTCACCGGTTGCGAATGACTTGTTATAATTGCCGGCAGCCTTTGTGCGCTACCACCCGAGGTAGACGTCAGCTGGTAGCTATCTATCGAAGCGTTGATCCGTGAGCCCTGCAATAGCAACCGTTCGTGCAGCGAGCAAGCCCAGACTCTTTCGCCATGAGCAACATTATTCCGCAGCACCTAGTTTATCCCCTTCAAACCTCTCGCACCGATCCATCGCAGCTCGACCAGAAAGCCCACAGGACATTGTCCACATGATCCACTGATCAGAGTATCCCATGCCAGCAAATTCTCCACCCAACCCTCACACCTTGGTGAACCGCACAACCTCCAAATCAATCCCATGCAACTCCATCGGAAACTTACAAGTCTCACCAAAGATGCACCCCTTCCCGCCCATCCCCTTCTTCTGCGGCGCCGGACAGACATGCCCGTAGATACACTTGACATCCTGACACGCACTGCCATAATCGCACGGCGCCATCCTCGCCACCAGCCTCAGCGTCTGCAGCTCTGTCGCTGTGGGCTTGTAGTCGTGGCGGTGCGTGCACGCGCTCCCGAAGGGGCAGTCCCGTCGCAGGAAGTGCACGTTGCACATCTTGAGCCGCTTTACGCGCGAGACTTCCTCTTTGTCGTAGTTGCGGACTGCGGGGTCGACGCGCTGGCCTTTGCGGTTGTGGAGGATGGCTGTGGGAGTCAGGGCGAGGGTCGAGGCTGTGGTGGCTTTGAGTGGCGCTGCGGGCGTGAGGGAGGGGGATGGGGCTGGTTTTTGAACCGCGGCGGCCCAGGTGGTAGCGAGGGTGGGTGTGGATGGCTCCTTTGTTGGACGGAGGGGGAAGGCTTGGTTTGAGATTGGGTTTCCATAGAGGGGTGTGGTACCGAGTCCTGGTGGAGCAAATGGGGTTATTTGGCTCTGTCAAAGAATCACGATGTCAGCAAGAAAGCCTTGACTATGTAGACCTGTTCAAGAAGCTTGTGGAGTTGCAGAAATTCCTTACCTGGTTGCCGTAAAGGTTGATCTTCGACGAGCGGAAGAGGTTCTCAAACTTTTTGGTCATAAAAGGCAGCGTGACAAGCTCTTTTTCGAATGGGACGCCCTCTAAAAGCGTGATGCGACTGACAAAACCCTGGTCGGTTGTGTACTCTTCCAAAAGACGTGCATATCCATTGTCATGTGAGCACCCAAAGAGGATGTGATGGCAGTGGAAGTCGTAGAGATATAGCTTGAAGGTTTCTGGTTTGAGCAATGTTAGCGAAGCAAATGGCATCCCGAACGGCACTGCTACCATGCGAGGAATTGCGGAGTGCAGCGGAAGGCGTTGTTCCTTACCTGTCAACTTGTCGTCGGCCCGATCTTTTCCAGGGCCGACATCGACAAAGTCGAACAAATTCTTTCCGCGAGTAAAGCCACGCACAAAGTCATCAATCGCAGAGGCCTTGTCGACAATACCGGCTCGGATGCACGTCTCAGCGAGTCCTGTGACGTTGGCGTAGACGCGCGTAACGATTTTGACGTCAGATGGCAAGCCGGATTCAATCGTCTGGATGTATTCGCTGACTTCAGCATGGAGGCTATGGGCCGCTTTTCTGCCGCCACTCTCACCCTCTTGGAGCAGGTCGTCCTGAAACTAGAATCATACACTGTTAGCCAAATGCGTGAATCCTGGCGTCACCGTAGCCCCTGTTAAAAAACTCACAATCATGCCGTCGCCATCGATAAGTACGAGGATGAATGGATCACGTTCCTGCTGGTATGTCAGCGACTTGGGAGTTTCGCACGCGTGATGATGAGAGGAGACGCGTCAGTAGGCTAACCATAAATGCCTTCATCCGCCGGATACGATCTTCGAGTTCTTTGATGCTACGCTGGGACTGGCGGTTGTACTCGCGCTCGCGGTCATGGTCTTCGCATTCTTTTTTGAGCTGGTCGCTGAGAAATTCATAGCGAAACAGGATCTCCTATAATGTCATTAGAATAACATCCTCTTAGATTGAATAGGAGCTCGATCTCACCTCGATCAGGCTGTTTTTGTCCGCTTCAACGGTTTTGAGCGCCTCATGACGCGTCCACAGGCTTGCAATTGTGGTGTCGCCAACGGTTGTTCCGCTAACGACTGTTCCGCTCTGGGAAGGCGTCGAAGGAGCGTAAGTTGCCGATGGAACGTACGAGGCCGGCATCTTGGAAGCTCGGGATCTTACTGTTTGGAGTTCTGCAACTGCTGTTCGATGAAGATGTCCGCCGACTGCGAGATGGGTTGATCGGGAAGACTTTGGATTGAGATTGGGGATGATACTAAGGAGTGTTTAATGATGTACGAACCCGATGACGGCACGGAAACGGGCAGCTTTCACAAGTGCATAAGTAAATCTTAAACACAGCTTCACGGGCACATTCAGCAATCATTCGCTTGCAATTCACGTGTTTTTGTGATGGCAGCTACAACTACTCTTCCCCATGCATCTCGAGGGAGCCTCGTCCATGCTGAGCCAGCAAGCAGAATCGTGCTTTGCCGTGTGTGTACCCTGCGCCTCGGCTTACACAACTGCCATCACTGTGTCGTCGACCATTGTATGATCGAGTAGCACACAGGGGCGGCAGGGCTTGGACTTGCAACGCATCTCCGTCCCGTGTAAGTTGATACCGGCAGGCGTTTGGTTTGACGTTTGCAGATATTCGGAAAGGCGCGGGCAGCCAGCAGACTTTTGAGCTAGACTTGGCTGGGGAAGCTCCGCGCTGACGTAACTCCACAACCGTGACCTTAACCTCAGGATACATATAAGTTATCACTGCGCAAGCAACAGTAAAGCAGCAGAATACAATCGCGTTCCCCCATCAATCGCAGCAATGGTTTCCCTAAAATTCACCGCCCTGGCTCTTGCAGCACTGCGCGCCTTTACTGCCGTGGCTCAAATAGATGTAAGGCCCCAAACTGCCAGCTGGCATCATTTCCCCACACCTTCAATGGGGCATTGAGCTCACACGTGTCCAGGCCACCGTCGAAGAGCTCGAAGAGGAAGTCGAAGACCCCTCCACCTCTCCGAACCTCAAAGTCAAAGTCTCGGCCTCCTTCCCCCAAGCTGAGATCTTCGGCGTCAAGCTGGTCAACGGCAACCCCACCCGCGCCGTCCTCTCCTTCTCCAATGAAGAGCCTGAGCCCGTGACCGTGGCCTTCATCGGCGGCTCGCTGATGGCAATGCCTGGTCTCGATGCTGCAGGGCCGCAGGTCGTCCGCAACTTGACCGTGCAAAGATACAACGTCGAGATTCCAGCTGGCGAGAGCGAGTCCCTGACGTACACCTTCGCGACGGAGCTGCATCCGCAGGACCTGAAGCTCAATATCGCGGCTGTGTTGAAGGATAACAAGGATGCGTTCTACACGATGCAGGTCTATAACGAGACTGTCAGCATCGTTGAGGCACCGACTAGTATCTTTGATCCCCAGATGTGCGTTGCTCTCCCTCTCCCTCTTTCCCCTCCCCTGACAATTTCCGCAACACCCATCGACTAACACACCCCCAGCATATTCCTCTACTTAGTCCTCGCATCCGCCTTCGCCGGCACCTGCTACTTCATCTACAACACCTGGATTACGACGCTCTTCCCGCAGAAGCGCGGGCGAGGCAAAGGCGGCGAGCGCGCCAAGGGCTCCTCGAAGCAGTCCAAGCGCGTCGACCCGGCCGATCAGGTCTCTGTTATTGGAGCTGATGGACCCGCTGTTACTAGCGGTGCCAAGGCTTACGATGAGAGCTGGATCCCTGCTGGACATTTGCAGCGGCCGGAGGCGAAGAGGGTGGGGAGTGGGAGGAGCACGCCGAAGACGGCGAGGAAGGCGTGAGGGACGTCTGTGGAGTGGAGCTGGTGCGCGGAGGCTGGAAGGCTGGTGGTGCTGGCGGTTGGATATCGAGGTGGGGGGCTCTTGAGTGCGCGTAAGGCTGGAGTCTGGGATGTGTGGGCTGGGAAGCAGGCTCGAAGAAGTCGTCACGATGGCGCTTGCTGTGTGGAAGAACCTAAAAGTGAGCGTTTACCTGGTGGATTTGTAACATATTCCGGTGAAGTAGGCTTGTTCTAGGACGTAGAAATCTAAATAGAGATTATCTCACAATATCATGCAGGTCCCCTTCTGTTCAATCTTTCTGGGCGCACTCAATGCTGGCTCCAGGCAAAGTTTTTAGCTATGCAAGGATCGGTTCATGCTCTTACGAAGTTGATGTCTGCAGTGCTCACGTTATCAACAAGATCGGTACGATCGGGAGGACCCTATATTTCCAGTGCACTGCGGTGCATGGTTGAAGTTCTGAGACCGGATGACATCCATATTCCAACGGAATTGCACAGGTATGGAAGAGGCAGCAAGCCCGTCACACATTTTTCCTGGTGGCAAGCGTATATTAAACACCGTTCGAGTAGCCTCACAAACTCCCTTGAATTTCTTCTCGTTCGAAGCAGAAAGCAGCGGACAGATAACTGATGTAACGAAGCTCATGGCATAGCGTTCATGCGTACTTAAATTAACGTGGTTTGAACATAGCGTTTCGACTACCAGCGTGGTACATTCAAGCTACTATACTAGAAGGTCGAAAACTATACGTAGAGCGGGCTGCCTAAACAGCACTGGGTATCCGAAGCAACTAGCAACACATAAAAGCCACCCATATATGCCGTCAATGCTTTGCAGTAACCACAGCGACGCAGCGGAACACTCAATCAACCCCTCACTCCGCTCCCGACTCCTCCTCAGACTCCTCCTCGTCAACTTCCATCACATCGGGCACCATGTTAGTGCGACTCTGCTTCGTTCCGCCGACTTTGCCATCGACCTCGCCACAATCAACCACAATAGCCATCCACCACCACTCCCCCGTAGTAAGCGCCTCGGTGTCTTCGCCCATGCGCTTCAGGACACCAGCATCCAGGCACCACTGAACGCACCGCTCCATATCCTTGTGCGGAACCAGGCCTTTGAACTTGTTGACCAACATCTGTGTGCTAGTCCCCGGCCGAAAAGCGACACTATTCAGCACAACCCGCAGCAGCTTGTTCCACCACTCCCAGTTGACTTTGCCGTGGATGTCGAACCAGAGCGGGATGCAAGGTCTCCCATCATACGATCGGACCATCGGAGGAAGCGGAACCGCGAGTTCAACGGCCCCGCTGCTCGGGTTAGCCGTTGCAGAAGTGGCGAGCGGGTTGCCGAAGATGTACTCCGCCGTAGGCACGATCTCGAGGCCGAAGAACAGCTTCTCGCGATCCATGTGCATGGACTTGTAATTCCCTTCCAGCCAGCCCCACTTGCTAATGGTCGGCTCCTTTGGCTTGTGAGCATGGTCTGTAGGCGGCAACCTAGGGATGAGCTTGACGCGCCTGCCGGCAAGGAGGTTCGTGAGTGCCATGATCTCGCCGTCTGAGACGTCGTAGCAGACGTCGATCCTCCGCTTCTCCGGGTCTGGGTTGCGGAACGCGTTGTCGAGGTGGAACTTGAAGTTCCGAGCTTGATGGAAAGTCACAATGCGAGGAGTCGTTAAAGATTCAAATGTCTGGTGGAAACGCCCGGTGAGGGCATAGTTGCGGCCGGGGACCACGCGGCCCTTGTTGCCTCGCAAGATGACTTTCTCGTCAATAAGCGCGGTGATGGCTGTTTGGAGGATGTTTGTTCCGCGGTCGAGATGGACCAGTTCAGCTTGTGCAGCATTCTCGTTGTATTGAGCCTCGGGAGTAGCGACGGTAGCGACGACCCAGGACTTTGCGAGCTCAAGCTTGGTAGGCGTGGCTTCTGCGGCGACCACGCTGCTCTTAGCTGGGGAAAGCGGCGAGATATAGGCTTGGTACGATGTCTCCATCACCGCTCGCTCGCGCTCTTTCGTAGTGTGCATGTTTATCCGCACGACTTTTGGCGCCGGGCGTTCCTGAATGAGAAACTCTGCCTCGAGCGTGTCTCGGTCTGCAGGCAGCTCAAGGTCGTCGAAACTGGGGGTTTCAACGGCCTTGTCGGCCCATTCCACGAGTTGCAACCAATCGTAACTCCCCGGGTCATCAGAATTCACAAGCGGTAGCTCGCCATTCTCTACAGCCGCCAGGAAACGTTCCTCGAAATCGTCTTGCATCTTATCAATCTCATTCCCATAGTTCTGCTTGAAGAAGGTCCAGGGGTTGGATAAGCGCTTGAACCTGTTGCTGGGCTTACCAGGCAGAGCAGCCATGACCAGGCTCCAGTCAATGTTCTGGTCGAGTCCGCCGGTAAGGGTCCGGACAACAATGACGGCCAATATGAGCTTTTTGTTGAGACGTGCCGGGAGCACCCCCAGGGCCGAACCGGAATTCGGATTTGCCCGCTTGAGCCGTTTGGCGGACGCCTCAGAGACTGCGCCATCGGTTGCCTCTCCGTCCAGAACTCGCTTGCGTTTTCGCGATGTCGTAGAGTTGGGTCTAACCCATGTCACTCTCTTTGGCCTTCCTGTAGGCTCGGCGACAGCCAGTGCTCTCGATGCATTCAATGACAACTGCGAAGGACGGCCTCTCGCGCGGCGCTTCCTAGGCGGCTCTTCTTCGCCAGCTTCACCCTCATCATCCGAAACAGCAGGAGGTGGTGCACTAAGACTGTGCAGTTGCCCACTTGCGCCACTCCATTGAACCAAAGGGTCCCTGACCTCCGTCCTGGCAGTTCGATGTTCCGTTGTGAGCGTGTGATTGATGAAGTGAGGTTGCTTGACCGAGAAGCCGGACAAACGCCAGGGTGCCTTCTTCACCAGCGAGTCTTCCCATCGCGAAACGTAGTCAACAGTCTCTTCAAATCTGCTGTAATCAGGATCATCGCGACGGTCATGGTTCCTAGTTGCACCTGGCAATCTGAATGATTTGCGCAGGTCTTCCAACGACTCCGGCACCAGCTTCTCCAGCATCTCCTGTGCTTGGAGGCCTCTGGTCTGCGAAACCCAGAACGGTGGGCGGGTAATTCGAAGCACATGAAATTGGGTGCCGAATGTTCCACTGGCTGCATGAAATGGCTGATCCGGATCCATCAACGTGCTAATCGCTTGCCAACTCAAGAAACCGTTGGAGATACTCGGGCCTTGCTGAAGTGATTGGGGCGAGTCATTGTGAGTGGGTGCTGGCTGCCTGTCAGAGAATCGTCGGGACGCTCGAAGAATAGTCGGAGGCTCAGGAACAAGCTGCCGCAGTCTGTGCGGGGCGCTGCGGAAGTTGCCCTCTGATATTGACATTTGAGGAAGAGGATCTGATAGAACAAGGATTGGTAGTGCGGAATGACCCTCTCGCCTCTCCTGCTCTTGGTTGGGACCATCCACTAGATACGACGTTACTGACCCGCTTACATACGGAGTGGACAGCGGCTTGGGAAGTTCCGGCGGTTCAAACATCAGCCCTGGCGTTGGAAGTATTGTTCTTGACGTTGGAAGCGTCACTCTTGGCTTCGGAAGTTGCACAGGTGGTTTTCGCAAACGAGGGAACAGTCTCAGTAATCGACCCGGCCTCTGCAAATCTACCGCCTCGTTCTGCTTCGATGCCTCCAGGATCAAGCGCGCAGCCTCTCGCTTTTCCTTTGCCACAGCTACCTTCTTTTCCAGCCTGAGCAGATGTGGGGGCTGGTAGATTCTATCGACCAATATGGTATCATCGGGCCGAAAGTTGGTTCCATGCGGACGCTGAATGCTTTCAGTTACGAGATGAGCGACCTCAGGAGGATAGTACAATCTCGGACTCTGTTCGATTATCTTGCTCTGCATATTGGTAACCAAATCGGACGACGAGGATACGCCGGGTTTCATCAGAATCTGTCTGGCCTCCACCACGCCATCGAAGTCCGTCACTGTGAAGCCGAGTCTAAGAAGTGTACCACTGTCGACAAGTGCTTTCACAGTTCGTAGGATGGTATATCTGTCTGGTGGGCTGTCAGAGTACTGCTCTTTCCATAGAGCGACGAATGGCTGGAGCAACTCTTGATTGCCTGGATATGCGCCTCCGCACTTGTCAATCATCTCCATAAGGATCTTCCTCTTCTTGAAGCCAAGGTGTCCCTCGCCAAGCCTGACACCCATCTTGGGTTTGTAGATTGACTTCCGGGGCTTCTGTTTGTTAGCGTTGGATATCAACCTCGCCGGAGTCTTTTGCTCAGCGCTAGAAATGACTGGCGCACCCTTCGCTGCCGGAGATGACCGGCCTATGCTATCTCCCACTTCTGCGTTGGAAAAGTTGTTGATCGGATCGTCGGCTGTGAACTGCGGAGCCGCTTGATCAGTTTGAGCTTCCGCCTGTATTTCAGCAGAATCGCTGCTTCCCAATTGCGTATTCGGTGGAACTCCCGGCCTATCAACATCCATCGCACCATTGGAGTGTGTTTCAGTGCTACTGGCTGGCGCATACGGACTGCGATACGTTGGCGTTGAGCTTCGCCCCGGTGGACACACTTCCATGATTCCCAGCACTGGAACGGAGGGGGGGCCACTTTCAGTTTGGCCAGTTTCGACGGCCGTCTTCTGGCCCAACGATATGGGTGGAGCCTGGGGCTGTGCCGCCTGCAGAGAGGAACCAGGAATGGGGTGCTCCGGCTGACTAGATTGGGAGGCGGCTTTAGATTTCCTAGGAAGTCGGCGAGTCTTCCGTTTTGGTGGCTGGATACCTGATGGGTCAACATCAGCGCCGGGAGTTGACATAGCGTGAGTGTCCACAGCAAGTTCCTGAGCCTGGGCGTTGGCGGGTACCTCATGACTGCTTAGTTGATTCACATGATAAGATATCTCTTCGTTGGATGGTGGAACAGCAGGGCCAGATGGTACGTTAGGCATGGACAGTACAGCTGACGCAGGTTGGTGCTCCATTCCAGCCTGACCTACCGGAGCCACCGGAGCTGACTCATCCTGGTAGTGCGGAGCGAGCATTGTATCGAGGTCTCTAAATGTTCCGGGAGCTGGCAGATCTAGCTCTTTCAGCCGGGACGACTTGAAGATTGCAAGTAGAGCTTTGGGTGGGCGGCCTCTCCTTGTCTCCTTCCGCCGATAGCCTGGTGGGTTCAAGTAGATGCCAGGTCTGGACATGTTTGTCAGCTCGATAACAAGCTCCTGCACTCGTTCGTTGGAAACTCCGGCAGGCAGAGCATCAGTAGTGGCCACCGCCTTTTTTGCTCTACCCGCTGAAGCTGTCGTGGTTTGCTTCCGCTTTGAACCAGATGTTGTTGACTGGACTGGCGTAAAAGCCTGGTCCACAACTGAGATGATAGTATCAGTTCGATCTTCTCCTACGATAACGGGTGGTTGTGCATTCTGCAGCTGCTCAATATTTTGGCTAGCATCAGTAGGTCGAGAATCCGGAAAAGAAGTCCGCTCTGTCAGTGCGCTTGGACCCAGAACAACGTTGTTACGCTGAAGCGCGGCTTCCTCCTGTGCAATCCTGACAGCTTGCATACGTATTCGTGCACCGAATACGGCCGTTTCCGCAACCAGCGTCCCCTCCTGTCGCTCGTGACGCCTCTTCATGTACGGCTCCTCTCCTGCAGCATATTTCCTCGGCCTGCCCATAGGTTTGCTGGGCTTCGCAGTGGCCACTTCTGCATCAGCACCAGTTTCTGTCTCGTCAGGCGGATGCCGTCCTGTAGTAGGCCTTCTGGATCTACCTGCTGGCTTGGATGTGGCAACTCTGCTGCTGTTGGTAAGAATGCCCCTGGTGATGGTGTCGGTCTCGTCGCCGAGGTTCTTGATGACTTTGTTCCACGCGACATCGTCGATGATGCTCTTGTTCTTTGCGTACATCTCTTGCAGAGTGAAAGTGCCTCTCCCACCGAAGAAGGCGGTAGCGGAAAGAGCTGGAAAGCCCCACTCATCCACTTCCACCTCGCTACGACCCTTGCCTCGGGACTTCGCATTGGCAAGGGGCTTTTTAGCTGTCAAGATGGCTTCCCAGACAGCCTCACCTGCTTCAACAGCCTTGCCAAAATTGTCATAAGTCCGGTACAAGTAGTGTAGTTGCTTATCAGTCAACGACGTATCTCTCACTATGGCTAAGTGGCGCAAATGTAGCGGTTGTGATGTTTGCCAGATGTCGGTAAGCCGGCCAAGAACAGTATCCATAGGGCGTCTCCAGAAGGGACCAGCGGAAAGATCGCGTATTTCCTGGTCGCAAGTTAACGATTGGAATTTTCTGAGGCGATGAGGCAATCCTGACCATCGAACTCATTCCTTTAGTTCCCTTGCTATCAATCAAGTTAAACAAGAAGTTCCCCAACGGATGATCAGGGGTCCACTGAGGAGCACTTCTGCGGCTTTCTTCATCGGCTGTCTCGGTTGTTGCAGGCTCTGCCGCATCATTCTCTTCCTCCTGCTCATCGTTGAGCATGTCAGTGTCAATGTCTCCAGGGGCATCATCATCGTTGGATTCTATCGGAAGCATCGAATCATGGTGTAGAGCGAGGTCCTCTTTGGCGGGCAAGGACCTTAGGTATTGCCGGTCCTTATCGTTTGGTTCTCGGAGGATCTTGACGCAAGGATAACGTTTCTTACGGTAGTACGCGGATTCGACGTTGGACTGCTTAGCCATAACCCGCAAAACGATGCCAAGCTTCTCCAGCCGGGCAATAGACCGGAACATGGCTTTGGATTCCCATCTCTTCCTTGAGATTCCCTGCGAATGTTTAGCTTGCTGACAAGGATGCGAAGGACCGGATAACTCACAAGTATTTCGCGGAGATCCTCAAAAGTGATGATCTTCCTATCCTTCAGCAGTGCCGTGATAAAATCGAGGAAGTTGTCGTAGACGAGCAGCCCATGCTGGAATACTACGTTTGCCAAAGCGTCGACAGTCTTCCCAGTCCCCGGAGCTCCAGTTTGCTTGGCATATTGCTTGAGAATGCAGATGCTTGTCCGGGCTCCTTTCGTTAGTACCCCTCGCTTCTCAATGTAACCCTTGTCGTGCAAATTGTCGGTTCGCTTCGGGACAGATCGCTTGTCTTGACCACTCGCTTTGACGAGCTCAGCTTGCAGAATCCCTTTCCGCCCGGAAGAAGCAATTACCGAGAGCAGTTTGAACTCCAACTCCGGAACCCTCTTCGTATCGAGACCATGGCCGGTAAGTGCTTGCCAGATGCGTTCAGTAGTGACATAGAGTCGAAGTGGTGAAGGTCCGTGTGAGCTCCGTGGTCCCTCAGTGTTTGTCGTGCTACTATTAGTGCCTATAGGCTGCGCGTCGTGGTGTTCACCGCTGAGAACGCTCGCCCCCTTCACTGCATCGCCTGGGATTACGGGAATGGGTTGAGGCTCGTTGCCTTGATTCGTGGTTCGCGTTGCTCTCGCATGTGCTTCGAAACCACTAAGCGTGAGCTTCCTGCCTTTGTTCTCCTTTCCCACTAGGATATCCGGGTGAACAATCAGCCACTTCCATACTTGCTCGCAAAGGCGACGGTCGACCGTAGGCACTGGTTGGCTTGCTTCATTGCTTTCAACTTCGCAGTCGGCTTCCGGTTGCTTAGGAAAATCGTAGAAGTTCGTGATG
>NW_006913384.1:0-13233 GCF_000281105.1 Coniosporium apollinis CBS 100218 | reverse complement strand
AACCCTAACCCTAACCCTAACCCTAACCCTAACCCTAACCCTAACCCTAACCCTAACCCTAACCCTAACCCTAACCCTAACCCTAGGTGTCCTTTATCTACTAGCTTCTCATGTTCGTTCTATAGGCTGCAGAGACTTCATCCCATACTTCTTCCCATAGCTTGACTAAGTACTTTCCTAGGACCAATTCAGGCCCGAGCTATTGGGTTGGAATTGTTGTGATCCTTAGGGTTTCGATAAGTTCTTCTTTTTCGGATCTATTGTCGGACTTAACCTCCTCGAAGTCGCTTTCTATATTTACTTCGGGTATCGGTTTGGGGGTGCCTATTGTATCATAGGCCTTCCCTTTATTCGTGACCTATAAGGCCTATTTCGATCGTGGTAGTTTCAAATACTAGCCCGATCCGTCCTTATCACTTTAGTGCGTGCGGTAGCTATTGTTATAGTATACCGTCTAGGATATAGTATCGTGGCTAGCCACCATGGTGGCTAGTTATCCGGTCTTCCTAGGACTATTAGTCTGAGCTAGCGTTTATCTTTTCTTCGGCTATCTATAGTCTCGTGCCACATATCCTGTACGGTCGCAGTTGAAACACTTTCCTATAAAAGGTTTTTTACCTAAGGGCGGTGGTCGCCCTTTTTACGATCGCTGCTTATTAAAACGTCCTAGACGTCTCTCCGTGGCGTTAAGGTCTATAGGTTAGAGCCTATAGTAGGGTTACTTGTTTTTAGGAGTTAGGGGGTCTCGTCTACCCACCGCGACTAGTGCGTTTTAATATTTCTTTTCCATACATTATTTGTATAGCCGGTTATTAATGTGAATTAATACATCGATTATGTCTTATAACTTCTTAGGTCTTTCCCCTCTAATAATATCATCCTTAACGTCGTCTTTCAATCCTCAATAGTACTACGCGGTTAGGGTGTGGTTGTCCTAATTCGTGGTGGCGGCTAGCCCTTAAAACTAAGAGGCGTAGGCGGCTGTAGCCCCCACCTACCTTAGGCTTATTAATTCTCGTTCTGTAGTACGTTCTTCGTTAATATCTCTAAATACTCGGCCGATCTTTACTTTAAACGTTTTCTAATTGCTAAATATTACCTTAGTCTTATCGTTCCTATTAGCTGCTCTAACTTCTAGGAAGTCCTTAAGAAACGGTTGGATCTATCTGAATGCCTTTCCGCGTAAGTAGGTGGTAGTAAACATCACCTCACTTTCTGTTTGGAAACGCTCCTAGTAATGCTAGATGTAGAGGTTGTATTAGAGAAGGAACATGTTAAGTTCTCCTCATTCTCTGTAATATTTATTTGGGGTCTTAACTTTAACGCTCTTCTTTTTAATAGTAACGGTTGGTGCCGTACCTCTAATAGATCTACTAGTAGATATAGTTGACTCTTAGGTACTCTATAAGGGTGGTGCTTAAAGTGTAACGAGGGTTACCTTACGATAATAGAAGTTACTATAAAGGCTGGGGTCCTAATTAAGGAGAGAGGGAGTAGTGCTAAGAGATAGTTAATAAGGTGAGGATTAATATTACATAGTAAGATTAGATTAAGTTATAAAGAATACTAGATTCTTATTTAAGTTAAGCACCCTATTCTAATAAACGAGAATGGTGCCTCCTATATACTACCTAGTGCCATCCGCGGCTAGCTATAGCTAGTAGTGCTAGTACTACTATCCTCTACTAGCCTTACTATCTATCCCTAATCACGTGGTTCTTACTACTAGTAGTAGCTAGCAGTCACGTGGTGGCTAGCCTGTGCTAGCTATTATTCGGCCTCATACCGGCGGCGCCGGTCCTATCCTATAAGGTTGTAACAGTATATAATTATAATAAAATTATAAAAGAAATAGATACTTAATAAATTCTATAATAAGTTTAGAGAATAGAAGTAATATAGTAACTACTATCTAGAATATTGATTATCTATTATACTAGTTTACTCTTTATAGTATTTACTTTATTATATAAATATATTTTTTTTTTTTTTTTACTAATAGCTAATTTATTCTATTTACTTTATAGAACTATAGCAAATTACTCTATAGCTAGTTCTATAACCTAAACTATAGATATTTACTAGTTTAGAATATTATAAATATAGATTCTAATATATAAATATAACTAGTAATAATAAAATTATCTCTTACTAATATCTTTATTTCTTTATTCTTACTAGAGTTTAATTTAACTTTATTATTTTATAGACGCTTATCTAGAACTCTGTAATAGGTAGTTATAGGAAGAATTTAGAAAATTCGTGTAACTATCGTCCGCTGAAGCATCTAAGGTATATAGAAAGGCTTCTTTCCGTCTCAGGCTGTACGAGCCGCTTTGTAGACGCGCCTTAGTCGGTTTTTAAAGCTAAGCTCTGCTTTTCGTCTTAGTACTAGATTAGCCGGAATTCCTTCATATCCTTCTCCTTGTGGCTGGCTGATAATACCAAAGCGTCGGGGACAAGAGCCTTCTCGAACGAGAATATGCACCTGCAGTACTAACAGCCATCCGAGGCCTCAGCCGTACATCTATTCAGATCGGGCAGGGACTTACAGCCCGTTTCAGCAAATGTGTGGAGGTGGAGCGATGCTAAGCCGAACTGTCGATGAGCCAGTGCGCGTGCATAGAAGGCGCTAAGAACAAACGTAGACAAAACAGAGGAAGATTCCGTCGGTCGGGAGCTTTTGAGTGAGATGTTGTAATGGGCTGAATGTAACGATTGCACTGGGAGGTTGCGGCAAGGGTAGCCAGACTGCCTTGGCAGCGCTTGTTGATGGAATGGTTTTGTTTCCGGAAAATGTGCATCAGGAAAGCGAGATATCGTTTCCAGACAGCCTGGTGCCATGCCGTGTTCTGTATGTCTCGGCATGGTAAAGGTTGGCGAGCGACTCGTCCAGTGACTCTGATTGAGAGGATCCTGTAAGACATTGTTCAGCCTTCGCCTCGCCCTGCTCCGCTTGGCGCGTGTAAGGCTTTTGCGATTTCCCACCTTCAGCTCCACGGCCCAGGCGAAGAGGCTGGTAGCTGGAAAATTATACGCTCAGCCGTTCCTGGGCAGCTGGGTGAGGGGCTCTGTGGAAAAACATAAATTAAAGAGGGCAGTCTAATACCTACTCTATCCGCATTCACACCCACCTGCAAAGCGTTAAAGACATCTTTAGCAATTCATTGATCATGTGTTCAATCACCATCAACGGTAACAGGCTTGACCTGCCGGCACAAGCTCCTAGCCTTCAGCTTCAAAACAATCAGCCCGGCCTTCATAATCTTGGCGAACAGGCTGAAGACGCATCGAACTCCAACTACATCCTCGTTCAGACGAAGGGAAAGCCTCTAAAAGGCCCTGAGAAGCAAGAACTGCTCAATCTGGGCGTGAATATCGAGGAGTACGTCGGTGAGAACACTTACCTTTGCGGCTACAAGCCCACCGACCTCAATGTCATACGCTCCCTCGACTACGTCAACTACGCAAATGTTTATCAGCCCAGCTGTGTCGTGGAGGCAGAGTTGAAAGAAGCGGAAGCGGAGACCAAGCTCTCTGTGGAGGTTATCCTGCATGACGATGTTGAAGACGACGACGACTTGAGAGGGCAGCTTGCCAAAGCGGCGCACGTGGAAGTGGATGCAGTGACTATCGCGCATGGCAGGGCTCATTTGGAAGTTGCCAAGGAACAACTGAACGGTCTTGCCGCGGTAGACGCCGTAAGATACATTAATTCCAGTCCTGAACCGCGGCTATTCAACGATGTCGCTCGAAGCATCCTCAAAGCGGACGTCGTCATCAACGATACTCCCTATAAGGGCGAAGGTCAAATAGTTGCTGTTGCAGACAGTGGTTTTGACATCGGAGAGAAAGCAGGCTGCCACTACGCATTTGAGGGGCGGGTGAAGGAGCTTCACGATCGTGGTCGTCCGGGACTCACCAATGACATAACTGGGCATGGCACTCATGTCTGCGGTTCCGTCCTCGGTGTTGGCGACTCTCCTGAGAACGGAGGGCTCATTGAGGCGCCAGCCTCGGCGGCAACGTTGGTTATGCAATCAATCTTCTCCGGATGGGTCGTAGTCAACGGAGGTCGCGTAGCAAGGCTGGAAGGGATAAGAGCGTATGAAAACTTATTTCAGGAGGCGTACGACGACGGCGCCCGAATCCATACTAACTCCTACGGTAGCGGGCCAGGAGCGTACGAAGGAGGAGCCGCTGATGCCATTGATCAGTTCTTGTGGGATCACAAGGATATGGTCGTACTTTTCGCAGCTGGGAACGGCGGAGTGGATGTGGATGGCAGCGGAGGCATCGATCTTGGGTCAATCAGTCGCGAAGCCTCCGCAAAGAATTGCATCGCAGTCGGCGCTTCGGAGAATCACAGGCCAAACATCAAGCGCCCGCAGGCAAGACCGTACACGTGGGGCGATCTCCACAGGGTTAAATTCCCATCATCTCCTATCAAAAACGACCATATGGCGAATGATCCGGACGGCATGGCTGCATTTAGCAGCCGCGGTCCAACAAGAAACGGCAGATACAAACCAGACGTGGTTGCACCTGGTACTGCGATCCTCTCCGCACGCTCTAGTGTTGTTGACCATTCCGACGACCAGTTTTGGGGCGTTTCGGATGATCCTCGTTGGTGGTACAGCGCAGGGACAAGTATGGCCTGCCCTCTGGTTGCAGGATGCTGTGCCGTGCTCCGCGAAACCCTTGTTAAAAACGGCGTCAAGAAGCCTTCAGCTGCACTTATCAAAGCCTTACTCCTCAACGGAGCGGTCGATATCCCGGGACAATACACCCCCAAAGAAGACGGGCCATCACCCAACAACAACTCCGGCTTCGGGCGGGTGAACCTCCAGGACTCTGTTATCATTCCTGAAGCGAAGAACGCAGGATTTAGCGAGGGAGCACGCCCCTTGTTAGACGACGAAGAGTTCAATTTCTCCATCTCTGTTCCCAGCGCGAACAGTGCCGGGCAGTCCAGTAAACTCAAAGTCACCCTTGTTTGGACTGATCCTCCGGGTGCCAAATTGCAGAATGATCTGGACCTGACAGTTACTGCACCGGAAGGGACGGAGCGGCACGGAAACATGGGCGAGATGCCGGGTTTCGACCGCGTCAACAACGTTGAGCAAGTTGCATGGTCTGGAGTCTTGGCGGGTCAGTACAGCATCAAGGTGCGCGCGGAGCGCATCGTGAGACATCAGCAGCCGTTCGCGGTCGCCTGGCGAGTGTATTAAACTTTAGAAGCTGCAGAATGTACGCCGGACTGAGGATATTAACAGAACAGTTGCTGAAGGACGGTTTGTTAGTACGGACACAGGTGGCTAGGATGAAGCTAATGTCGCTTTTTCCTCGCGTTAGTTTAATCGACTACTACTACTTATCGGCATGCAATTTTTTTTACGGCCTTAAAGTTCGGCTATAATTGGTGTCGTATTTCGCGGACTTCCAAAGTGTAGCAGTTACATATGTATAATAGTTATTATGCCTCTCGATCTTTTATTCAGAGTTTGTATCTATAAAAGAAAGATTCATAGTCTAAAAGTTGCAAAACAATGAAATTATTACTTATATAATCTGAAGAAGATGCGATTTATCCTACATCCTTGCTTTTCTCTTTTGTAGCGGGCAAAATTACCTCTTAAGGCTAAGTTATAGTAGGTTAGTATAGTTAATAGAGTTAGTATATTCTAGAGCATTCTCTAGCTTACTTTATATATATTATTACCTTCAATCTTTACTTCTTATATATAATCTATAACACTATAGCTTTTTATAAAATTATTTATTAATAAAAGAGTGTCTAGATACTTGCTAGCTTATATAATCTAGTTTATCTTCACTATTATTTCTATTAACTCTATTATCTATAACTGAAATTACTATAGCCTAGATTAATTTCTAGTACTACTAGCTTACTCTAACTAGTATTCTATTATAAATATATTACTATAAACGGCTATATAGCTAGGCTTATATTCTAGAGAAAGCTATAGAGTATAGTAGTTATTCTAGATAACTTACTATCTACTTCTAGCTATAGATAGTAATAATAATAATAATAAAATCTATATTATAGCTTTACTAGATTACTACTATCTCTATCTTTATAGGTAACTAATAAGAAGCTAGTTACTAAGCAACCTAAACTCTGTATTTATAAATATATCTTTCTACTTATATATAGCTCTTTGTAAAATACTATAGTTAATATAGTACTTATAATCTGACGCGTCTTAATATATATATAATTAGTATTATTACATTATTCTTACTCGGTCTAGTATTACTACTTAGTATTACTACTTATATATAACTATAATTAATATACTGTTCTCACTAGAGCTAGTGTTACTATTATATATAGTTTATATTTTAGATTATTCTTAATTTATCTAGTGTTACTAATAGTATATAGTTTTAACTATTATACTATTCTTACTTAGTCTAGTGCTACTAATATATATTAATATATATAGTTTTAATTATTAAGCTACTCTTACTTAGTTTAGTTTTACTTATATATACTAATCTACTTATTTTACTATTCTTACTTAGTCTAGTATTACTAATTTTATATATAGTCTTACTTATTAGGCTATACTTACTTAGTCTAGCTTTATAAATGCTATATAGTTATAATTATTATAAACTATTATTATCTAGTCTAGTATTACTAGTTATATCTATTTAACTAGCTTTAGTAGAATATAATACTAATATAATACTCTATCTAAGAATATTATATTAGTATTTCTATAATATTCTTAAATTTATTATTCTTGTTATTCTCTATTAGTAGAGTAGTAGATTATATAATCTATTATACTTCTTAGTACTAGTTATAGATACTAATGTTTAGTTAATATTTCTTATTACTACTCTTAAATATGTATTTCTTATTAGTTTCTCTTAATACAGCTAGTAGAAAACATATTATATTTATATTTATATTTATATAATATTTATTGTAGTTCTAGAACGTTCTATTAATATTTCTTAATACTATTCTTAAATAGATATTTGTTTTTATTTTCTCTTAATATAGTTAGTTAGATATATATTTTATATATATATAGCTATTAGAATTCTAGAGTATTCTATTAATAGCTACTAGTTATAGAACGGCTTACTAATACTACTAGATAAGGATTTTTAGATTAAGAATTAGTATCTTAGTGGTCTTGAAAATTAAAAAGGCTTTCTTCTAGTTAGGATTTATTCTAAAGCTAGATTTCTTATATAAAACCTAATAATAAAGCCTAGTTACTATCTAGAATTAGTAACCTATCTAAGTTATCTCTAAAATAGCCTATCTTATAGTGTATTAAGCTATTTTCTAAGTATTTTCCATTTTCCAAGGAATTGAAACTCTGGAATTTAGATTTAGAAAATACTAATTTTCCGATTTCGAGGCGCTTTTCCCACTTATAGATTAGTAAGATATAGATTTAGAGAATCTATACTTAAAGAAAGAAATAGAGTTTATCTTCTCTAGAAAAATATTAAGATAATAAAGCTAAGTAAGAAATTAGATTACGTCAGAATAGAATCTTTTAAAATTATTAGAAATATTAAGAATATAAGCTATAAGCTTAATCTATTAAAAGAAATAAAAACACAACTAGTATTTTATATTTTACTATTAGAACTAGCTTCTATAGAAGTACTAGTATTAGAAAAAGTACTAGATAATTATCTAATAGAATAAGAAGAATAATATAAAGTATAAAGAATCTTAAGTAATAGCACCGAATTTGATAATATTATATAGTAATACCTTATAAAATAGAAAGGCTACCTAGACTTAGAAAATATATAGAAGCTACTTACTAACCTTAATAGATATAAATAAGATATAAAGAATTACCTTAAGAAGTTAGAGCTTATAGAAGATATAATTAAAGAATAACAAAAAGAGTCTATCTAAAATACTTTAGATTAAAGAAGATATTACTAGAATACTCAAGAAATTAAAGAGTATTAGATTGAAAAACTCTATTAAAGTATTACCACTAGACTAGTTTTAAGCTAACTTAAAGTACTCTATCTTCTTAATAGAAGTAAGCTTACAAGTAAAAATATTAGTATACTAAGCTTTAAGCGCCGACTATTCTTATTTTAATTATAAATACTATATAATAGTATCTAATAAAGCTCTCTTAGCCTTATTAAGATAATAATAAAGTTCTTTTTATTAGTCTACTATAACAAGATGCTATTACGAGATAATAAAGATTATAGTAATAGTTAGAATTCTAATTAAAGAGAAAGAAAGCAGTGCTAAGATATAGTTAATAAGATAAGAATTAATATTATATAGTAAGATTAGATTAAATTATAAAGAATACTAGATTCTTATTTGAGTTAAGTATATATTCCTAATAAACGGAAATAGTACTATCTATATACTTAATACGCCTAAGCTATAATCTCTCTAGTTAGTATAATTAGGGACTAATTATACTAATTCTACTACTTAGGCTTTCTTAGCTTCCTGAGTAATTAGTTTCTTATATAATACTTAGCACTAATTACTTCTATTCCGCATTATACGTTGCGGTTCGTAATATCTACTATTTTCTCCTACTTTTTATAGGTAACTACTAAATTGCAAGCGGTACTAGAATAGATATATTCTATATAATAACTAGAATAAAGGTCTATCTTAAAACTTAAAGACTTAGTTTTATAATAACTATATAGTATAAGTATAATAGAACTCTTAGAATATAGATAAGTAATACGATTATAATAGTAGATAGTAAAAGAAGGTCTTTTAATAGTATTCTTAGCTATTCTAGATCTAGAAACCTTTTATTTATTATAAATAAAAGGCTAATATACCTTTTAAGATAAAAGCTATAAGAAAAGAGAATAGTATTATAAATTTAGGTTATAAGGGTGGGTAAAAAAAAGTAATAAGTGCTAAGTGTTATATAATAACTAATAACTTAACACTATTAAAGCTAGAAGTAATTAGTAGAATTAGTATAATTAGTACTAATTATACTAATTTAAGGAATTTTAGTAGAAAGCTACTATAGTATATAAAAGATACTATTCTTATTTATTAGAATAGAGTACTTAACTCAAATAAGAATCTAGTATTCTTTATAATTTAACTTAATATTACTACGTGATATTTATTCTTAACTTATTAATTATATATTAGCACTATTTCTATTCTTCTTAATTAGGATTCTAATCTTTATAGTAACTTTATTATCGTATAATAACGCCTTATTATATATAGATAGATAGCTTAGACTCTTGTTATTAAGCTTATTAAAATTAAGACTCTAGGTAAACACTATAGAAATAGAAGAGAACTTAATTTATTTCTACTCTAGTACAATCTATATATCTAGTATAACTAAGAATAATTCTAAATAAAGAATAAGGTTATATTTATTATAATATATCTTAGAGAAAAGGTATTTAAATAGATGCAGCCGCACTTAAAGAATTTTCTAGAGAACTTAATATTAAACTATAATAAGAAAACTAAGACTCTATTTACTTCTTAATATAAGATAAATAGTAAATATTATCTTTATTATAATAGTAATAATATTTTGTAGATCGACTTAAAAAATTAATAGCTACTTTAAAAGATAGTCTTATTAGGTAACTTTATACTTTAAAGTGCTTTTATTTAGCTAACTATTCTTCTTAGCTAAAAAAGTCTTACGGAAAGATTAGTTTTTAGTTATATGTTGAATTCTGCCTGTCTATTCTTCTCTTTACTATGTCGCCCCGAGAAGATTAGCGCCCTATAGTCAATTTCTAAACGGAAAGCAACTAATCTATTAGGTAAGAGAAAGGCTAACTGACGGGTCCGGGTTCCTTAAACAGGATCGATTGCGTCTGGGCCGGCCGTGTTGGAGGGTCGGAACAGAAGAGCCGACGTCCGGCGACATTATAGGGCTGAGTTGTCTTCGTATCCCGACGGGCTTGCAAGACTCTTCCGCATGAGGTGTGGTATTAGGAAGATGCAGGAGCTGAAAACTGCTCGAGGGCGGCGGGGATGCCACAGTACCAGAGGATTCTACAATAGACAATAGACAATGGACAATGGACAAAGGACCCGCCGTGCTGACTGCGAATGCGAGGCACGTGAGCAACTTGACCCCCGCCTGCAACGGCCAAGCAACTGCCAAGCAGCCAGGCAACGACTTCACTTTCCGAGCACACGGGAGAGGAGGTGAGAGGAGAGGTGGGCCACTGCAGGCTGACAGCAAATGCCAGGCGAGTCTGCCTCGTCCCTGATCAGGAATCGACGACGGTCTCGATCTTCCAAAAGGCAGGAGGCGTCTTCAGCCGTAGCTGAAATAAATGCACCTGGAACGCATGATGGTGGAGAAGGGCATCGTCCCGAAGCACCTCTCACCAACCCCCTTGGCTCAACATCTGGAGTCCACTTGAGCGTCAATCTCGGACTAACCCCATGACCAGCTTCACGTCAAACCCTCACCTTACCAAGCCACTTCGCGGATCTCTTCCTTGCATTCGAGGCATGGCGTGTGATCGACGGAAGCATTGGATCTAATAGAAGGCCCGGCGCCGAGATACAACGTTTTCTCTGGATGGGAGCTCTGAGTTGTGGAACACAGCTCAGTTCACTTCGCTGCACTCCTTCGTTATTGACCGATTTATATGCAGCTACCCCTGCAACAACAAGGCTGAGCGAGCCTCCACTCTTTCAGTAACTCAGTTTACGAGCCCGAAATAGGCGACGGGTGTCCTGTGGCGCGGCAGGACCAGCAGGGCCATGAAAATAGCACGGCTGCCTTCGGGACAGTCCCCCGAATTGTGGTAAACATGTGGTCGATGGCAAGTTCACCTTCGTGGTGTGATCTACTTGAAGGAACATGAGTCTCGTATGACGCTCGACACAGCTCAGACCATGGGCTGCAGCCTAGGGACGGTGTTTAGGGCACTGACACTTGCTGACTACCAGCTCGTTTAAACGTGCAACCACCAAGTTCGCCCATTTGGTGGGCCTAAGTCATCAGCCGGCCACTCCGAGCAACCTGGTGTTGACACCTTACTGGCTGACGAGCCTTTAGCATCACCCGCATGGAGAGTCAGCAGCTTTCCGAAAGACTAATGCTTCGAATGGATCCGGGATCGCAGCGTCAGGATGACCCCTTTGCCTGTAAATCCCAGTCACTTCGATCAACCACCTTCAGCTCAAGCACACTAACTATTTAGGATGTTGAACTCATTCGTAACATATCTCGTGTCGACGCACCCTATCACTGTTCGGGCAAGGCAATCTTTTGGTACTGATTGGTCAATTAGAGAAGCTGCGCCAACCAAAAGATCGGGGCATGCTAACTAAGGTGAGACCTTTATGTGCCAGCAATGTGAGAGATCGCTTGAGCATATTCAGCTAGTCACGTGTAGCTTTGGAAGATCGATTGATTGATTGTGGTCATTGCGTCTATAAGTATCTGCCTGTTCCCTCTACCAGATCGCTAGTACTACTAGAGGTATAACCATCTGAGCACAGTCGTCGTCTCCGGCAACTAACACTGAGTGTCTCACATCAGGCTGCGATATATAAGACTGCCGCTCCTCTGTTATCGAAGACCTACAGGCTATACGGCCTCTCTGACTTCTTTCTCGAAATCTACTACCCAAGCACCCCAAATACCACCCAGCACAACTCAGCATATCAGAATCGAATACTCAACGAATATAACCGACGATGGAGAGCAACAAGCCCCTATTTGGGATTGCCGCGACACCCACAGACAAACCAGCGGGTGCAGCAACGGACGCTGCAGCGGAAGGAGCCGATAACCTCAAATGTGCGACTGGTCAGGACGTGGCCGGGGTAGCCGTGAGACCGATCGAAGAAACGGCACCCGTCTGTCAATGCTTAACACAGCCAATCGAACACACGGCAACCAAGGACATGGGTCACGAAGAGAGACTCCATATCTTCGTCGGCTTCAACAACGAATGTCCACGGTATTACCCAGGCAGCGTCATCAAATACATATCGTATTTCGGCGGATGGCCAGGAGGACAAGGACAATTGATCAGCGACACGATGTGGGCTGCAGCATCCGCGTGGAATGCGCAGAATATCGGGGTGAGGTTCCAGTGGACCACGAATCCAGCCGAGGCGACTTTCGAAGTGGTCTACGGCGGTGACAAGCCGGGTTTCGCAGCCATGGCGTTCTTCCCCAAACCGCGGGGCGGGAACCAGGTGCTCGTGTATTCGGCATCTTTCACACCAGCAGGGTTGGCTCGAATGCAAAATTCTTTCCAGCATGAGCTCGGACACATCATGGGGTTGCGACACGAGTTTGCAGACACCGAAACAGCACCCGCCGTGTTACTCGGAGCTCGGAATTCTTTGTCGATCATGGGCTACGCGGTAGCCAGGACGATACAGTCAACCGACGTCCAATGGACTAGGGTCTTTTACTCTTTACCCAACGGGACCCCCATTATAGATGCGACTCACTCATTTCCGATCCACGATTACACCCCATGATTGGATTGGTTGGGCCAGGTCTAGACTGGGAATTAGCAGTGCGTTTATTGAGCTAGCAGCCTCTTAGTGTCATGATATTGTTCAGCTTAGCCTGCCTGACTAATAATCCGCACGGTTCATTTTTATTAGTAATCTCTTGGAAGAAGGCTTTAGCTAGGGATAAATTAGCTAAATACGATTAGTAGCTTAACAAATACTCGTTTATGTCTTAATTAATTATCTTCGGAGTTTTCTGCTACACACCTATTAGGCTTCAACCTGTCCGGCCCAGCTATATCTATTGCAGCTTATAGGATGAAAATCGAGAAATTGATGTCCTAAATGCTTAAATAGCTAGCCCTTTACTCTTACAGAAAAGCTAGTATGACTAGGTAGTTACTAAGTTAAATTCTCCTATCTAAAAAAAACTATTCTATTAGCTAGTAAGATAGGCGACTAGTAAGCGAGCTAATTAGATTATAATATAATTAGAAGGCGACTTCTTACTTAGATATTATTAATTGTAAGGAAATGGAACTTTCTTTAGATTAGATAAGCTTCTATAGCTTTCCTATTTAGAAATAGCGTAGCTTATATAAGCTATATTATATAAGCTAGCTAGAAAGACTTATTAGGAACCTAATTTACTATACTAGATTGATTTATAAGTAGAAGATTCTAGAAGATTCTAGAAGATTCTACTAGTTTCTATTAGTTTCTATAGGATTCTATAAGGTTCTATTAGG
>NW_006913383.1:0-13585 GCF_000281105.1 Coniosporium apollinis CBS 100218 | reverse complement strand
GAAAGGTTTCATGAAGTACAACCGGCGGCTGGCTCTGATATCGTAATTGGCCTCTGGGACCGGTAAGCGCCTTTGCCGATGACCAGCCACCATCGTCGAAGCCTGGAGCATCCCACCCCACCGGATAGAGGCGCCTGTCGTAAGTCTCGGATGCGTAAATGTTTGCGAGGGTAGTTGCACTTTCCCTCACCTGCCACTCCGGGTCTGACACCAGCACTGTATGCGTCCCATCATCGTAGAATAGATGCAACTCCGCGAAGAAACACAGCTCGTTGCCGTATCTCACGTACGTGTTATCCTCGTACATTGGCCAGAAGAAGCGGTCACCTTTGTCGCCGGCGTAGAAACCGTTTCCCAGATGCGCGGCCAGCACGTTCTCGCCGGGCTGTAGATGGCTGGTCAGATCGTGTGCAACGAACTGCACCGTGCGATGGTAATTTGTCCATCCAGGGTCCAGAACATGGTCCGACGCCAGTTGACCGTTGACCCTGAGGTTGTAGTGGCCAAGACCGGAGGCGAACGCAATCGCCTTAGTAGGCTGCCTGTGGAGTAAGAAGGCTTTACGAAGATACAGTGGTTTGTCTCCTCCGTTCCCTATCCAGACTGCTTTCCACCTGTTGGCCTCGTCTTCAAACCAAGAGCGGAATATCAAGCTACTGTGCGGCATGTATGTTTGGTTCATACTCCACGGTGGAAGCAGATGCGACTTTGGATAGGCGGTGAAAAAGTGGTTGATAGCACTAGAGTAGGCTACCTCGCGGTGGCTCCAGACGGTGACCTTCCAGAAATAAGTGCATGTTGATCGAAACCCTCCATCTGGCCGGCATCGTATGTTTCTTTGGGCTTCACTCTGAACCTTGCCGGAATCGAAAGCGATATCAGCGGTGGCTGGCGCTCCAGCCTCTACGGCTTTTGGATCGGTAGAGAGGACTACGCGGTATGCATCCTGGGTTGCGTACTCGTCGTCACTTTCAAGTGTCCAGAAAAAGCGGATTTCATCCACGTCGATTCCAAGGACTTCATGGAACCCGTGAATCCCGCAACGTGAGATCTGCATGACTGCAAAGAAGATGCGAAGAAGTTACGATCACTGTTGTCTGCTGCCTCTCTGCACTCTCCACCCAGATATGAGTAGACGTTCGAGGCGTAGATATTCGCTCCCTCTTCACCCGCATCTATGCCAGCTTCTCTCCTACCGCAATTGTGCCAAAGAGGATGGTGTGCCACTCTCGCTACCTTCTAGCCGATGGCGAAAGGTCGGTACGGTTAATGCAGCGAACGCGGGGTGGGGTTGGTGTATCATTTTTTGCGATTCATTGTGCTTATGGCCTCCTTCCGAGTAAACGGACGCTCCTTCCGAGCAAACGGACGCTCCCTCCGAGTAATTCGGACGCTCCTGTTCGAGCCTAGAGCGGTTCCGACAAAGATGTTTCTGGCCTATGTCGGCACGAGATAACGCGCATTGAAACCCTGTTTCGCGGGGGAGTTCACCACGCCTCATCGCTTTGTCGTTACTCCGCACTACGCCATCATTCAATAGCAGGTCGAGAAAGTCGATGCCACAGTATCTGCCCAATAGCAGATCGACAACGCCGACCAACTGCTAGGGTTCAAAGGTGCTCTAACGTGATCCGATTTATCAGGACGCCCTGCCAGACGGTCGGCATTGTCGATCTGATATTAGACAGATACTGTGGCATCGGCGTTATCGACCCCGAACATGAGACATGAAGGAGCGAGTGGTGCAGTACAGAATATCCCACAGCGATGAATTTGTTGACTATCCTCAAAGTCTATATATTGATCTCAGCTGCCTGATCTGTGAGATCTTTCATCCAACAAGCAGCTTCTCGCATCGCCTTCCACCTCGCCTTGAACCTTCAATATCTTCAGCGAAAGCTCCAGCTCCGAGTCAGGGAGCAACAAGCCGAGACCCTTCTTCGCATTACCAACTTAGCCAGTCTTCATCATGGGAAAAGCGACAACGTTCCTCTCAGCCATCTTCTTGGCCATTGGAGGTAAGCAGACACCGCGCATTCCTGTCGCAGGAGAGGTCTGATTCGCCCGCACAGGGTTTCTCTTCGGATACGACAGCGGCATAATCACCTCCAGCATCGCGCAGGAGCACTTCGTCGAGTACTTCTCAAAACCAAACGACACCGTGGTCGGAGGAATTGTTTCGGCCTTCCAAGGGGGTGCCACCCTCGGTACTGTAGTCAACATGTTCTTTGGCGACCGACTCGGTCGAAAGATGACCATATTCGCTGGTTCATGTGTTGCCACGTTTGGGTGCGCTCTTCAAGGTGGCGCAGCAAATATGGCCATGCTCATCGTCGGCCGTTTCATCGCCGGGATAGCGGTGGGGATGCTCACTGCTACAATTCCGATGTATGCCTCTGAGCTTTCTGAAGCAAGCTACCGTGGAATCATGTCTGGTCTGTTGCAATGGATGCTCAGTTGGGGATTCCTTGTGGCGCAATGGCTGGGGTATGGGTGTTCGTTCACCAAGGGTTCTTTTCAATGTAAGATCTATTCTAGCAACTGTCAGACAACTGTTCTGACCCACTCACGTCGGATAGGGCGGTTCCCTCTCGCGTTTCAATGCTTCCCGAGCCTGATCCTCCTTGTTGGCATATGGTTTCTTCAAGAGTCCCCCCGCTGGCTAATGGAAAAGGATCGGCATGACGATGCGATGCGAGCGCTCCGTAAGCTGCGTTCTGGCACAAACGAAGAGGCAATCGAGCTCGAATTCCGTGAAATCCGTGACGTGATCATGGCAGATCGCGCCCTCATCAAGATTTCATGGTTTTCTATCGTCAAGAGGGCCTCTTGGCGCCGTCGGCTCTTGCTCGGCTGTGGTGTACAGGCCTTCGGCCCTCTGTCCGGTATCAACGTCATCAACTACTTCGGTCCTCAGATATACAAGTCTCTGGGTATCGGCAACCAAACAGCGTTGATGATCATCGGCATCAGCGGTGCTCTCTCGATCGTCTATTGCACCATTGGCCTATGGCTCCTTGACCGAGTCGGTCGGGTCAAGCCACTCATCGTCTCCGCGGCCGGCCTCGGAGCAGCGCTTGTTGTCAACGCTGCCCTATCTCAACACTTCGACCCGAACAATAACAACCTGCTTCGCGCTATGGTTGCAATGAACTTCGTCTTCAGCCTGTTTTACACGCCCTTGGGTATCATCTCTTGGGTTTATCCGGCGGAGATCTTTCCAGTGGAAATCCGGAATCAAGGAAATGCTATTACTACGTTCACGAATTGGACCTTCAATCTCGTATTTGCTCAATTTTCTCCTGGAGCGCTGTCGAATATCGGGTTTCGCTATTTCTACGTTTTCTTTGTCTTCAATGTGATCGCTTTAGTATGTTATATCTTATTCTATCCAGAGACTAAGGGCAAGACGCTGGAGCAGATGGATGAATTATTTGGCGACCAGCTTGTTCCTCATGCTCTGCAGGACTCTGCTGCCGCGAGCGCTGCAATTGAGAGGATATCCTTCTCTGCGGGAAGTATTAATACTTCTGCAAAGAAAGTCTAACTATCTGAGAACCTTCTTAGCTGTGCTTGTATATAGCTTTTATTATTCGTTTTCGTGGGTGTCTCGCTAGGAATAGGTTAAGTGTTAAGAAGTAGTCCGTAGAGGAATGCAAGTGATATAATACCCTTAAGTTTCCACTATAATTCTATTCTAATCAAATATCTATCTATATACTATTCAAAAGCTTTATGCAAAATCTTAAAGGCGTGCAGCACCTAGTCGTAGAGATATCCATACTGCAAGTAGTAGTGGTCTCCTAGTGTTAATGTGGGCAACCCCGCAGGTGCCGGGAACTTTTGCGGCAAAAGTGTATCATTCGTTCCAAGATGTGCGTTCACTGTTTCTTCACCCCGCCTCATAGTAGTTCCAGAGAGCTAATTGGAGGCTTCTCGTCGTGAGTAAGGCTCCTATTAGGACACGGACAGGCACGGCTTCAAGTAATGATTTTGATTAGCGGCAAGGCAGTGCTCGTAAATCAAAGTAGTCTCTTGAACCGTGTGTTTTACATTTCGGAACGAACAATATCACAAGGCCCGAATACGGTTCCAGCACTCATTCTGCTAGTCAACATGCTTGTCACTCAGAGAATCAAGTTGCCCCGTGCTCGGGCGACATAAAGCCGTTATACATGCCGATACACGTCCCGGATTACTTGTCTATCTAATCTGCGCCAACTCGATTGTCGTAACTCGCTTTGTATTCCCCCGTGATGACGCAAACGCTTTATGTTTCCCCGCTTTAGACCCCCTAGCACACTATCAGACAGTCACTGCTGAGCGGGAGTTTCTCCTTAATACTTTCGGATATCTCTGCAAGCCACCCGCATGAGCCTTTCTCGTGGCCACTTGTATGCATGGATTTGCGATTTCCCCATGGGGTTCGATCGAATCAAATTTCGACTTTGCCGCTGGTATCATGATCTACTTACCGCATGGACGAGAAACGGATTCAAAGTTTACACGTCTCCCCGCCTTCTCTAGACTACTTGGCATCTCGGCTCGAGAGAAAGACGTCCGGGAGCACGAGAGCCCAAGGAGGAGGAATTGCAAAGTCCCTGTTGTTACATAGGTATATATGCTCTCGCAAGGCAAGTAGAGCACTTCCATACTTCAGTCCAAGCAAACCGCAGTATATGCATCGTTCTTCCATATTCTACCCTATACTGTCGTCACATACCATCATAATGCACAGTTCAATTCTCGCTTCATTAGCGCTTGTTTCTGGCGGGATGGCATATGCCACCTTGTGTCAAAACCTACCCTTTGTTCCCGGTTCGATCTGGAGTTCCCGAGACAATATCACCTTATCGCGATCATTCCAGCCTTCCGCTGAGCGGTACAGCCATGACCTTTACTACCCGAGAACAAAGGAGTGGGTCGACTGGCGTAAATTCAAGGCAAACGGCGTAAATCTAGGTGGTTGGTTCCTCCAGGAGTGGCCCATTGACCAGGATTGGTGGAACAGCCTGGCGCCCAATGCCAGCGATGAATGGACACTTTGTCAGACACTAGGCGCACGATGTGGCCCAGAGCTACAGAAACGCTATGCCACTTGGATCACGACTGCTGACATTGACAAAATGGCTTCGGTCAACATCAATGTCCTCAGAATTCCGGTATCGTACTCAGTATGGGTTGAGGTTCCAGGATCCCAACTGGATCACGGCGCTCAAAAGCATTATCTGAAAGCCATAACAACCTACGCTATCGAACGATACGGCATGCATATCATTCTCAGTCTTCACAATTTGCCTGGAGGAATCAATAATCGTGAAACTGGGGAAGCCTTTGGCCACAATGCGTGGTATGGAAATCAGATATATCTGGACTGGTCCTACAGGGCATTTGACGCAATGCTGGCCTGGACGCAAGAGACAGGCCGTCTGTCATCCTTCACCCTCTCCCCCATCAATGAGCCTGCCAGCGAGCCCACTGAATTTGCCAGCGCTGCCGGCATGACTCCAAGCGGTAGGCTACCTTCTTTGATTACGCCAGCTGAAACGCTGACCAACTAATAGGAATTGAATGGCTGCAAAAGTATTTCAATGGCTGTCTGGAGAGAGTTGCACGAGTCGATAAAGTATGTCTTACGTGCATTCTACTAATGCCGCCATACTAGCTCATGCATAATACTAGAGCTAACATTGTCTCCAGCGCATACCTCTTATGATTCAAGATACCTTCCAAGGCGAGTCATTCTGGGGTCCCCACTTTCCCAATGATGCCAATATCGTTATCGACACTCACGTAAGTTGCCCCATTCACGTTTCGAAAACGTCAGTGAAAGGCTTTTGAGGCTAATTAACAGCATCATGCCTCAGGAGCAGTTCCTTTGTGGTGTGCGAATCATGATAGCTGACTAAGGTATATAGATCTACTTCTTCGCCCCTCCAAATGCTACAGCCTTCAATGTGCCCGACGCCATTTGTAAGCAGGTACCTGCCGCGGTAGGCGACGGCCGATTCCCAGTCTTCATCGGCGAGTACTCCGTCCTTAGCACGTGGAACAACACGTTTGCGGGCCGTAAGACGTTGTTCGACACCTGGCGTTATGTTTCTACGACGCACATGCAAGGGCACGCCTTCTGGAGTTGGAGGTTCACAACACGTTCAATGGTTGACGGCGAGGGAGTATTGAAGGATTACTGGAGCTATGAGGACATGGTTGACGCTAGTTCGATTACGGCTGAAACGACGAGTTCGTATTGTTGATAGACAGTAGTTGTGAGGACATCCGGCTATAACCTAGGCTAAGAAGCAAAAACTGGTGGTCTGTACTATAGTTAGCGAGTAACCCTATTACATTGGCGTTTTGTTTCGCAACTCGACCATCTCTGAGATGCTCTCTTGGACATGTTTCGAAGAGAAGAACACCAACGGAACGACAGCCGGCGCTCACACATATGCGGCGCAGGCATTGGCACAGACGGGAACAAGCACCGGGGTGAGCGACATGATGCCCGTTCCTGAGACGATGCTACTTTACTTTCCAAAGGTGTCCTGCAGGCGCAAAAGCTGCGACAGAGATTTTCAACACCGATGATATTACTGGTTTCAAAATGAGCGGCCGTTTAGATGAACTTCATCCACCCCTCCTCCCTCGATTATCAAAGACGTCTACACAGCGATTCAATGCTAAAGATATAATAATATACTCTTAAAAGATGCGGCTTAGCTGTAGCTATCATAATAGACATTTAATAATCTACCAAAATACGTAGTTCTATAGTACACTTAATTTTCTTAAAAATGCGTACGCGGGCGGTAGTGGTGCGTGTAGGCTTCTAAAGAAAATCAAGTGCATCACGAAATCACATATTTCTAAGACTAAGAAGAGTAGTAGCGCTATGCAGCTAATAATCTATTAACTATTAGATAGCTACAGCTGTGCCACATCTTTTAATAGCATTTAATTATATTCTAAGCGTTAAATCGTTATGTAAACGTAGTTTTGGTCTTTGACAATCGAGGGGGGGGAGGGGTGGGATGAAGTTCATCCAAACGGCCGCACATTTTGAAACCAGCAGTAAGCCTCCATCAATCTTCTGCGGGGCGCCAATCTGTGACGCGTTCGGAAGACCTATCCGATGGAGGAAGTATGATGCGTACACCTTGTCATGATAGTGTATACCCAAGATAGGTCGGGCCGAGGTTCATCTTTCTCATTTCTGGCATCCCGTTTGTGGAAGGGTCTATGTACTTCGTTCATGGAAGCATCGTAGGTGGCTATCAGCGACATGCCCTTCGCCGGCCCGAGAGATGTTTAGAGTCTCATCAGTCTCCTCGCCAGACTTGTAGGGAACCCTGAACCCAATACGATATATTATTAACCCGAAGTGGTCAATGTTGGTTAGATAGACGTTTTGCTTGATGATGCGATTCAGCGTGGTGCTAGACTCCTCGAGCATAATTTTGAGGTTTCCAAAGATGCGACGGAGCTGATCTTCGGACTGCCCTAGATAATCTTCATCGTGGCTGGGTTCAGTGGGATGCAGGCGGTGGTGAAGACAAAGTCGCCATGGGCAATGGCATGGACGTAAGGGCCAATCGAGCGGGGTGCGCGGTCGGGGCGGACAGCTTTCATAGTTGCGGTTCTCATGTGGGTTTACTAGTTTACTTCGATGAAGGATTATGGTCGTGTCCAGCCTCTAAGTACTCGTAAAGCCTGCCGGGCCGAGATCATAATAGAGCAGAACAGATCCAATTCTTGTCAGGGCAAATCGTTTATCTGATATGTACCGACCCTGATCTCTTCCATGTCTTCCCGCGATCATCTTTCCTGTCATTCTCACAGCTTTCCCATTCAACATGTTTTCTCCAACGGGGCAACACATCTATCACGCGACCCGGCGCCGCCTAATCGGTCTTCCTCGCCACACAGTTAAATGGACATCGACGTCCACAGGTCAGATCCCCCGGCCTGCGCGCCCAATAGAGTGGCGGGAAAACACCTCATCCAAAGACAAGAAGATCGTCTATGCTGTAGGCGGCACTGGTGTAATCACCATTGGGTTGCTACTGGCAAGACGAAATGGAAGCCAGTATCCTGACGATCCACGAGACGTGAAGGAGCTCTCAACGGTCCCTTTTGGCAAGCTTTGTTCGGGCTGGATGTGAGCGTGCCATTCAGAAAAACCACTCACGGATCGTGCTTGACTAACAGAAGATGCACAGCACCTTCGCATTCTGCTCATCGCCAAGATGGGTTGACATGAGCGAGTCCTTCTACCAAGTCCTTACAAAGATCCCCGTTCTCTCTTCCATAACACATGCCTTTGTCACGCGTACCTTCTTCAACCAGTTCCTAGGCGGAGAGACTACTGAGGAGTGTATTCCTAAGATCGAAAAACTGCGGAAGCACCAGATCGGCACTCTTCTTGGCTACAACATCGAAGCCGAACTGGACGGTTCGAGCAAGGACCCTCAGTTGATCCTCGAGCAGACAAGGCATGTTTTGGCTTCGATTGACGCGCAAGGAAAGTTGGCAAAGCAGTACTGGCCAGACACCAGCGCTACCGGCGGCGACAATCGGTGTTGGGTCAGAATCAAGGTGACGGGTCTGCTGCCCCATCCTATCGCCCTCTACCACGGCTCGAATGCAATTATGAAGGCGAGAGAAGCAAGGGGACTCAACAAGGACGTGCCATACCCTGGCTTGCCTCAGGATGGCGACTGGGAGGCGGCGTTGAATGGAGAAGGCGTCACGAATTCGGATCGTGATCAGCTGATCAGCCTCAGAGCCACCATGGAAGCTATCGCTAGCAAGGCGCGAGACAACAACGTGCGCATCGTCATTGACGCCGAACAGTCGTGGTACCAGCCAGTCATTGACAGTCTGACTGACGAGCTGATGCAAAAGTACAACTCGCTAGATGGACCCGCCACGTGCATTGCCTCTTTTCAAGCCTACCTCCGCAGGCATCCGCAGCTTCTCGACCAGCAGATCCGTCGCGCCGATGAGAAGGGCTATAAATTGCTCTTCAAGCAAGTCAGGGGAGCATACATGGTGACAGAGGCTGCAAGGTGGAAAAAGGAAGGCAAGAAAGGAGAGGGTCCAGTTTGGTCAACCAAGGCAGAGACGGATGCCAGCTTTAACTATGGAATCGAGAAGACGCTCTCCACAGTCGCTGATCAGGTGAGACAGACGGGTCATTCGAGACTTAGCGCCGTGTTTGCTACTCACAACTCCATCAGCATTGACAAGGGTATTCAATTGCTAAAGAAGCATGGATTGGCGGAGCGCAAGAGCGACGATAGCAGGCTTTTAGTCTCGAAGGAGGCTGCGGGGAGCATTGCCTTTGCGCAGCTGTATGGTAAGTAGCTCGCTACTTAGTCGATTTTGCCTATATATCTTATCCATTTTCCTCCAGGAATGAAAGATGACCTCACAAACAAAATTACTGGATCGGTCGCTACCGAGGGCGGATTCCCGCTTGTCGTTAAGGTGAGTACAGTTGTTGCTCGCTCCCACTGTCGTTTCGCAATCAGTACTGATTCCTTCTACCATCTATAGTCAATGAGCTACGGCGACCTGAAGGAGTGTATGCCTTTCTTAGCCAGACGAGCCACTGAGAACAAAGTTGTTCTCGAAGGGAGAGGTGGAGCTGTTGCGGAGAGGGTTCGCTTGGGTCGTGAGATTCGCAGACGCCTTTTACCCTTCAATTTTTAGATGTGTCTCTTTGTCCAATATAATTACGATCTTCGTTATGTTTCTTGTTCTATGTAAATCTTTGCTCCACACGCCTATTTGCATGAAACTAGAAGAAGGATGTAATACAGCAATAGTTTAGAAATATTAGATAGAATATAAAAACACTATACTTAATTACGTACTATATAGTCTATAGAGTACATTGCTTTGTAAAGATATTCTATAAGATATTAATTCTAGTTTATAATAAGAAACACTTTATATTAGATCCTTTATTCAATATCTAAAACTTAAAAAGACTTAGATTAAGTATAGTTATATTATTTATTTAATAACTAGTACAGGAAACTTCTCTTATAGCTCTAAATAGACTTTAAAGTAAAATATATATATTATATTATCTTTTAATTAATTAAGCTTTTTTATTAAATAGCTAGTATCACTAGAGCTACCTCTAGGCTAGTATAATTATAATGTAGTCTAAGTATCTAACTTTAAGTTAATATATATAATTACTATAAGCTAATTGTATTTTATTATCTATCTTACTAGCCTTTAATTATATTATCCTACTTGTATAGATAGATATTCTATAGTAGCTCTTTTTAGTTCAAAAAGAGTTAATATTAAAGAGAGAATTAGTTCTTACGTAAGATGTTACTCACGTTATTATAGTATGAGAATGAGACAAGGTCTTTCTTCCGAGCTACGGCCCGAGGCGAGTGACAGATAGTAGCGGTTCTCGTCTAGCTATAGATGTTCTAAACGTCTTTGAAAATTACCCTCTCTCTTCCTCTTAGCGATAGTGCTGTCAAGTTGCTCCTCTTATTCTTATCTTCTTCCTTTACTATTTCTTAGCACTCACACACATGCAAACAATGGCCTTCCGATACCCAGCGCCAGCTAACGCTGTTGGGGTGAGCGACTGCTTTCGTCGTTACAATTCTCCATAAGCACGTGTAACTAACCAGACTCATTCTGCAGCTCTTATACCTCCCGGGGTCTGAAGAGAAGAAGCTCCTGAAGGCCGCTCTGGCCGAGATGGAGAAGAGTACCGCCGAGATCCCCAGCATCATTAACGGCGAACGAGTCTATACTGGCCGCAAGAGCGCTCAAGTCAATCCTTGGAACCGAAATGGAGCTCCGCTGGCAGAGTATCACGAAGTCGATAAGGAAACTGTCGAGAAGAGAGCCATCCCTGGTGCTCTCGAAGCGAGGAAGAAATGGGCCAACATGCCATTCAGCCAGCGGGCAGCGGTTTACAAGCGAGCAGCAAAGCTCGTAGAGACAAAGTACAGGTGGAAGCTGATGGCGGCAACAATGATCGGACAAGGTAAGACGTTCGGACAAGCCGAAGGCGACTGCATCACCGAAGTCATCGACACGCTCAACTTCCACGTCTACTTCTGTCACCAGCTGTACCAGCAACAACCACCTAAACAATCCGACTCAGCATACAACACTCTCGATTACCGACCCTTGGAAGGTTTCCTACTCGCTATTTCGCCTTTTAATTTTACGGCTTTGGGGGCACATATCGCATTCACACCGGCCATTCTAGGAAACGTGGTGCTGTGGAAACCGTCACCCATGGCCGTCCTGTCTAACTACATCCTGTATCAAGTCATGGAAGAAGCTGGTGTGCCGAAAGGCGTCATCCAATTCCTGCCCGTAGCGGATCCGACCCTCGTTGTCGAGCCCGCCCTTGCCAGCCCTCATTTCTCCGGTCTGCACTACACCGGTTCTTCAGCTGTGCTGAGAAGTCTGTGGGCTCAGATTGGCGCGAACTCAGATATTTACAAGACTTTCCCACGTGTGGTAGGTGAGAGTGGCGGCAAGAACTTCCACCTCGTCCACAACTCCTGCGAGGACGACGTCGATTGGATTGCGTCGGCCGCAGTACGTTCAGCTTATGAGTTCCAAGGACAAAAGTGCAGTGCCTTGTCTCGCTTCTTCGTGCCAAAGTCCATGTGGGAGCAGGGCGATCTGAAGAAGGCACTGCTGAGAGAGGCGGCCAAGATGACGTATGGAGACGATGTCAAGCAGATCTACCATCGACTCGGCCCGCTTGTGTCGCAGGCGTCGTATGAGCGGTTCGGCGACTTTGTTGCTCGTGCCCAAAGGGAAGGCCACAAGCTTATCTTTGGCGGGAAGCAAGACGGCCGAAAGGGATTCTTCGTCGAGCCTGTCATCTTCGAGGTCAACCAAACCGAAAAGAGCTCAGAGAGCGAACTTATGACAAAGGAACTTTTCGGACCCCTTTTTGCCGTGCAGACGTATGACGATGCTTCGCCTACCGGTTTCGAAGACATCTGCGACCTGATTGACACCACGACCGATTATGGTTTGGCAGGCTCTGTCTTTTCGCGCGACAGGGAAGCTGTGCAGATCGCCAACAAGAGGCTGAGAGATTCAGTGGGCATGTTTTGCATCAACGACAAGTGCACGGGAGCAGTCATTGGTGCGCAGCCGTTTGGTGGAGCGAGGTCCAGTGGCACAAACGACAAGGCAAACTCGGTCAATGTGCTCCTCAGGTTTTCTAGCATTCGATGTGTCAAGGATTCGTTCGAGAGCGGAAGCAGCACGCTAAGCGCTTGCCATCTTCGCGAAGAAGCGTGATCGGGCGGTAGAAAATCAAGCCATGATTGTGTGTTGCCGACACCTCTTCGAGTAATGTTGGCAGATCCGTTTCTTGGATCGTCGCACCACCTCCTCACATGTGATCTAGTTTTCTCTGCCAGTTTTAGACCGCCCTCATATCGAAGACAGCAGCAGATCCAAGGTGGGCTTAGCGTGTTCTCAGGTTTGCTGATAGGACCCCGGATGTCGTGGGGAGATGTTTGAAATTGACTGGACCGTTCTTCTCCGTGAGGACTCGTGTTTTGTGGCTCACTATCTATAATAGTTGAAAAGCCTTAAGCACTGTGTCACTGACATACTTCATGACATTACACAGCTCTAACTTTACCGGGTATTAAGTGAATAACATAACATGTGGCGATCTTGCAGTGACTCCAATAGCCAATCTGCCTAAAGGAACACTTCGGTGTTATGGCCACCATATATTCAGATCACGCGACCAGCTAGTTGCTCTCGGGAAAATGGTTCTTGCGCAAAACATACGGATCTCCCTTCCGTATTTAGGACATCAACGGTTCCGCGTTCCGAATCCGAATTCTCCGCCTATGAGCATATGATCAAAAAGTGGTAATGAAAGCTCTAGAACGTGAGGCAAATCAGAAGGTATATAATGCTCTAGCAAATGCCATTGAAATTACTTCAGATATCCTTCTTACGTGTTTTACGGATCTAAGCTCGTGAATTCAGAAAAGAAAAAAAGAAGGAAATGGGATCGCTGCCCGACAGACACCACGGACGCAATGTTCAAAAGCCAAAGGCCAGCCTCATTACGGACAAGCCAATTGACGAGGCTAGGCCGCTGAAAGTCATCTACATCGGAGCGGGAGTCTCAGGAATTCTAGCTGCGATCGAATTCCGCAAACTTGTGCCTTCGCTAGACTTGGTCATCTACGAAAAAAATCCCGAAATTGGTGGAACATGGTATGAAAACAGGTAAGCCCCTTGGCAAAGTAAGAACTGAAGAACGCAACGAGGCAATGCATCGTCAACTGTGGAGTAGCTTGATACTGATATTGAATAGATATCCCGGCTGCGCCTGTGGTACGTTCAATATCACCAGACTAAGATTTCATAGTACATTCTCACTGATATTCACTTCCTCGTGTCAGATATTCCCTCCCACGCTTACCAGCTGAGCTACGAATCATGGACAGGTTGGAGCCAATTCTACGCCAGTGCCCCCGAAATTCTGGAATATTGGAAGAGAGTAGCAGAGAAGCATGACGTCCGACAGCACGTCCGTCTCAGT